>NC_083588.1:50297958-50485458 GCF_027579695.1 Neoarius graeffei | reverse complement strand
CATAGCCAGAGTAGTCAAAGTTTTCGCGGCGCAGATGTGCAGATCAGACAAGACGGAAGACATTGTGCATGCGTGCAGACATAGCGGAGGTCTTTCACAGCACCACCTAGCCGCCTGGCATGCACATCCAATTGAATTCCACACATTTATGCGTCACCGTATAGACGCAGATTTCCTCCATGAAAACGGTCATGTAGACGCGGAAAAAAGCGAGAACGAAAACGGACTTTTGCGTTTTTGTTTCAGACCGTCCCTGTGTAAAGTGGCCCTAAAATGGCGAGAGAAAAAATGGGGGATAATTGACAGGTTTCGTGGTTCGCTTGTTAAAAAAAAAAAGCGTAAGTGATTCTTCTCACTCATTTTAGCTCGCTACTAGCTACAAGATGACTAGCATGATGCTGGCAGTATTATCATGACGGTTGAAGGTTTAAGCTGATCTGTTTGAGAAGTGTGCATGAGCTGGACTGCCCAAAGGACTAAAGCTCTGCTGCATCACTCTCTTTAGGTAGATATGAAGCAAGTACTAATTCCCACTGGCACCACTATCAGGAAGTAGTCGAATGGCATTGTGGGTAATGTCAGAAACCGTACTCTAACGTGAAACTGGACCAACAGGCTGACCTGAGGATTGAAACATTTCTTATAAATATTGATGCGCAAGCTGTTCAGGGTGGATTCTTCCGTTAATAATTATAATCAGACTGAATGAGTAAATTGAATCTTTTTTTTTTTTTTAAAATCAATCAATCAGTGTTCCATGCGTCTGACCTGGATGTTCTTCTCGCAGTCAGTCTGTTGGTGCAGGGCCAGCTCGCTCTCCAGGACAAACTTCTTGCCGCACTTGTCGCAGATCTGCATGCGCCTGTGTGTGACGTTCATGTGCTTCTCCAGGTACCAGCGGGTGTTGAATACGCGCGGGCATTTCTCACACGCCAGTGTTCCACGCTCCTCCCCGTCCCTCCCTCCTCCTCCTGAAGCAGATGTACCAGAGCTCCTTCCATCCCGTGCTGACTTGCGCTTCTGAGGCGGGGCTTCAGTGCTCTTCCTCCTCCCCCTCGTGGTGACTCCAAGGGACCCTGTGGCTACAGTGACGTGGTGGCTCTTTGCGCGTGTCCTCTTGGATCTCGTCCTCCGGGTCTCATTTTCCTCTTCCTCCTCATCTTCAGGGTCCTCCTCGGCACTCTCTTCTTCCTCTATACTATCTTCTTCCTCATCTTCTTCTTCCTCCTCCTCCTCATCTTCTTCTTCCTCTTCCTCCTCCTCGTCCTCCTCTTCACTGTCACTTTTCACCTCTCCTGCAGGGATGCTCTTGTCACCTTTCGAGACGTGCAGGGTCTGATTGTTCAGGTTCACCTCAACAATGATCTGTGCTCGCTTGAACTCCTCTTCCACTTCTTCCTCCTCTGTGTCATCAGATGTTCCGTCGTTTTTGGTCTTCACCGCTCCCTCGGCTCCAACTGTTCCAGAAGCTTCTTTGTAGTACTGCTGAAGAGGGGCAGGACTGGGTTCGAGGTCAGGAGCCAGAGCTTTGGTCGGCATCTTGTTGTCGACCAGCACTGAATACGGCTTAGACACTCCCTCCTGCTTGTAGAGCTTTGGTGATAGGTCACTGTCTGCTAGAGAGGTATGGTGGTAGTAGGTCTGTGTGGAATGCGTCCTTGGCCCCTCCTCTTGCGACATGGCTTCCTTTATCGTCTCTTCCTTCAGCGTCTGGCACGACTTCATCTGTGTATAGATAATCCTTTGCGTTTTTTGAACGGTTTGCACGTCTGTTTCCTATAAAGCAGGCAGGAACCAATCTCCTACCCCTCCCTCGAGGGGAGAAGAAAGGATGATGCCTCAGCCCAAACCGAATCTAGCCTCCATGACCCCCCACGTCAGAAGGAGGCAGAGACGAAATGGAAGACGTAGCAGGTTTACACTTTATTTTCAGCCCAGTAATCAGATGCAAGATGCACCAACTGTTGGAGCAAAGCGTCTTTATGCCTTAAAGTGATGAAAAGGGTACTTCGCTCTCGGTTAATATCTGCTGAATCAGCAAAAACGGCTAGCTCTGCACCGAGATTAACCTCTTGTGGTCGTAGCAATCTTCCAGGTCTGTTTCAGAAGCATTTCATCACACGCTGCCTGAAAGTAGAAGGAAGGAAAGGAGAAAAAAAAAACAACAACACAACAACAGAAACTCAGTCCAGCTTGATGCTAAAACGCCAAAACCTAAATAAAACCGACATATTAAACACTTAACTTACAAACCACAGCTAAGGAGATAAAACAGGAGAACGTGAAACAGGATATGAAACAACGCAGACATTCTTACAAACAGAAGGTTATTTTGCATATCATTTTAGTATAAGAGGTAACATTACCTGCTATTTTCTACTCAAACTGACCTGTTGGTGCTGAGATTACTCGCGCTTTAACAATATTCCTGTCTATAAAAGGCAAGTCAGCATTTCAGCATCCACTACACGAGTGTGGGAGAGATAAACGAAACTGTTGTCTGGTTAAGGTGCAGAGATCTAGAAATCTCACTACTACCGACACACATATAGTCATGCACGCACGCGCGCACACACACACACTCCTGACCGCAACCGTTTCAGTTCTGTATGGGAGCATGTGTGAGCAACTTAAATTAAAACCACAAAGGAGCTGAGTAGCGAAAACGAAAACCCTTAAACACACACACCTTCTTACAAACACACTCACGCAAACATCTGAATATTCAATATGTGGTCACAAAGCAACTGAAGGTTTTACTTTTTGTGACCGTTCTACACAGTCACCAAATAAACTTTATCAAATAAAAAATATTCTTGGAAAGTCTTAATAACTTGCATGTTAATCTTTATAATTAAAAAAAAATCTCCAATTGCATCCAAAACGTATTTTCTAATACAATTTTGAGCCTTTTTTTTTTTAACTTTACTTAATGGGTTCCTACATCACCCACAAAGACATCTGATGACCCACTGGTACCACTGGGCTTTAGCCCTTGCTTCATCCATTCATGATCTACACCGCTTATTGGTCAGGGTCACATGTGCCCTTTTTCCACCAAAGCAGTTCCAGGGCTGGTTCGGGGCCAGTGCTTAGTTTGGAACCGGGTTTTCTGTTTCCACTGACAAAGAACTGGCTCTGGGGCCAGAAAAACCGGTTCCAGGCTAGCACCAACTCTCTGCTGGGCCAGAGGAAAGAACCGCTTCCGTCAGCGGGGGGCGGAGTCACTGCCAGAGCGATATGTCACGTCCCGTTCCGTGTTTTAGCAACAACCCTTGGCTCACGCTCCAGGAGGACTGGTGCAACTGAACTCACTTTGAAAAAATAAAATACTTTCCTTTTCTTGTTTTCTTTTCCTTTAATTGTTGGTACTGCACCCTCTTTCAATACGGGCTTATAGCCAATGCTCCTCAACAGATCAGAGGTCTCGTACGATTCTTCAGTAAAATGTGCAGAGCAGACGAGAGACCACTTCATAGGTGCCCAATGCGCCTGTGAACTTCTCGCAAAACGCATCCACATCTTTGCAGTTTGAACATTCTTGGGCCATGAATGCAATGTAAATCCACCTTCTGTCATGTTGCTGTACCGACCAGCAACGCATCTACGTGGCATGGCGATAAATTAGCTCAAAATGGAGGATCGGAGTTGCAGCCAGCTCTGTGTTTTAGTATAGCAGAAATGGCGAAGAGACCGATAGATTTCCTGTTGTGACGTTACGGACGTCAAGGTCATTCACTCAGACCGCTACCTATATAAATCATTTTAATCGTAAAAAATACTATATTAGATTTATTGTTAACGCTTAAAACTATTCCTGTGCCATTCTTGAGGTGTCAAGGCATTTACAAATGAAAGTCAGGCCATGGCTCTGCGTACATGTTTGAAGTGGAACCTGAAAAGAGAACTCATCTGGATACAGACACTTTAAAATCATTACTCGTCTAGCATATTGTGAAGTCCTGGGATGAGCACAGGACAGTCTTTCTGATTACAGCAGCGATTTTACATACGAGGTGAGATTATCCATATTCTTCATCAATCCATCAGTGAAGAAAGAGAGAGAATAGGTCACTGATGCCCCTTTTCCACCAAAGCAGTTCCAGGGCTGGTTCGGGGCCAGTGCTTAGTTTGGAACCGGGCTTTCTGTTTCCACTGACAAAGAACTAGCTCTGGGGCCAGAAAAACCAGTTCCAGGCTAGCACCAACTCTCTGCTGGGCCAGAGGAAAGAACCGGTTACGTCAGCGGGGGGGCGGAGTTGTTAAGACCAACAACAATAACAAGACCGCGAAAGATCGCCATTTTTAAGCGACGAGAAGCAGCAGCTGTACAAACGCGAAGTCATCCATTATTATTGTTGTTGTTGCTGCTGCTGCTTCTTCCGTGTTGTTTTTGCTTCGATATTTGCGCCAAGGTTTATGCAAACGTAGCGACGTACGTAACTGACGTATACAGCGACGTAATGACGTGGCTTCCCTTAGCACCGCGAGCTATGGAAAAGCAAACTGGTTCTCAGCTGGCTCGCAAGTTGAACGAGTTGTGAACCAGCACCGGCCCCGAACCAGCCCTGGTGGAAAAGGGGTAATGGGGGAAGCTGGAGCCAATCCCAGCTGATTTTGGGCGAGAGGCGGGGCACACCCCAGACAGGTCACCATTCCATCACAGAGAAACATTCACACCGCATGTTTTTGGACTGTCGGAGGAAATCCACACAGGCACGAGGAGAACGTACAAACTCCACACAGAAAGGCCTCAACTGGCCGCCAGGTTCAAACCCAGGACCTTCTTGCTGTGAGGTGACAGTGCTAACCACTACACCACTGCCCTTCCGTCATCTCTTCCTAAAGAAAGCGATGCAGCAGGGCTTTATTCCTTCACAGATCAGCTTCCAAAACACAAAGTACGCTTCGATATGAGGTTCTCAATCTGATCCATCTGCACACCGAACAATACAAATCTAAACTCTGACCTCTGAACAAATGGTCATCTTGAATCTTGATAAGCTGCAGAGAATTAAAAAAAAAAAAAAAAAAAAAACCACAGAGACTTTTTCGAAGCATGCTGTTCTTCCTCGATTGCTAGCACACTGATGTATTAGCTCAGAAAAAAACAGCATTGCATAAGAGCATCAGCAAGCATTCAGGCAGCATTTTCGGTCTGATTCAACACTGCAGAAAACTGAATTTGAGGAGAAAATTCCTCAAAACGAGTGAAATGATCTTGCTGCATGGACAGATATTTTTACTTGATAAGACATCTTAGAATGAGTTGGTTGCAATCTAGAACTAGGTTTCTCAGAATTGGGGTCTTGTATTCTTCTAATAGGAAATGCGAGATCGTTTCAACTATTCTCAAGATATTTTCACTTGTGAAGATACCATTTTTTGCAGTGAACGTGGGCTAAAGAAGAAGAAAGAAAAAAAAAGTCGCAGCAATTGATGCACTAACTACGGATAAGAAACTCTACTAAATACGCAGGATTCGGAAATGCTTCCAGGGCTACAGAGAGCAACGTGTTTCTGACAGCACACGTAGCGAAGAGCATAATGGGGTATAAAAAGCTTCAGTACATGCTCCCTCGAGAGTTACACCACTGAAAGCTTGGCCACGGTTAATCTCGTTACATTCTAATGCACAGCTTTTGTTTCATTATATGCTGCTAAGAGTCTGAATGAATCATACAAACACGGTGCTGTTATTAAGCTTCGATTACTGGAGTGTTACAACGCTGAATGCTTTAATAAACTGAAAGTGGATACTTAAGACTTACAGTGGATATAAAACGTCTACAGGCAGCTGTTAAAACCGTAGGGTTTTGCGTTGTTTAAAAAAAGAAACAAAAAAAGGTGTGTGGGTGGGGTGTTAGAAGGAAAAAAAACCCAAAACTTGTTGCATTAGCGTGTATAACTGTGCTCTTATATGTGCATGTGACTGCTCAGAAATAACCAAATCACATTCAGGCTCAGAGGGCGGCACGGTGGTGTAGTGGTTAGCGCTGTCGCCTCACAGCAAGAAGGTCCTGGGTTCGAGCCCCGGGGCCGGCGAGGGCCTTTCTGTGTCGAGTTTGCATGTTCTCCCCGTGTCCGTGTGGGTTTCCTCCGGGTGCTCCGGTTTCCCCCACAGTCCAAAGACATGCAGGTTAGGATAACTGGTGACTCTAAATTGACCGTAGGTGTGAATGTGAGTGTGAATGGTTGTCTGTGTCTATGTGTCAGCCCTGTGATGACCTGGCGACTTGTCCAGGGTGTACCCCGCCTTTCACCCGTAGTCAGCTGGGATAGGCTCCAGCTCGCCTGCGACCCTGTAGAAGGATAAAGCGGCTAGAGATGATGAGATGAGATGAGATTCAGGCTCAGAAGTAATCATCATACACCTGTAATCGATAAAGTGATTCTGATTAACCTCAAATAAAGATCAGCCGTGTCTGTAGGGCTTTATCATCTCCTTGGTTTCATCCGACTGCTGAAGCCATGGTCCTCAGAGATCATACGAAGCATGTATGGGATCTCACCGTGGAAATGGATCAATAAGGAGATACAGGGGTACAGAAGATTTTCCAACACATCAGGGGTGGGTTTCCCAAAAGCCTCTTAGCACTAAGAGCATCTTAAAGGAACAGTCCACCGTACTTCCATAATGAAATATGCTCTTATCTGAATTGAGACGAGCTGCTCCGTACCTCTCCGAGCTTTGCGCGACCTCCCAGTCAGTCAGACGCAGTCAGACGTGCTGTCACTCCTGTTAGCAATGTAGCTAGGCTCAGCATGGCCAATGGTATTTTTTGGGGCTGTAGTTAGATGCGACCAAACTCTTCCGCGTTTTTCCTGTTTACATAGGTTTATATGACCAGTGATATGAAACAAAGATCAGTCACACAAATTGAAACGTGGCGATTTTCTATGCTATGGAAAGTCCGCACTATAATGACAGGCGTACTGACACTTTCTGCGCGCTTCGACAGCGCATTGATACGGAGCTCAGATATCAATGCGCTGCCGAAGCGCGCAGAAGGTGTTAGTACGCCTGTCATTATAGTGCGGACTTTCCATAGCATAGAAAATCGCCACGTTTCAATTTGTGTAACTGAACTTGTTTCATATCACTGGTCATATAAACCTATGTAAACAGGAGAAACGCGGAAGAGTTTGGTCGCATCTAACTACAGCCCCAAAAAATACCATTGGCCATACTGAGCCTAGCTACATTGCTAACAGGAGTGACAGCGCGTCTGACTGACTGGGAGGTCGCGCAAAGCTTGGAGAGGTACGGAGCAGCTCGTCTCAATTCAGATAAGAGCATATTTCATTATGGAAGTACGGTGGACTGTTCCTTTAACTAGGAGAGAGGGTGTTCATTGTGCTGCTCGCTCTACCATTTAACCATGATCTTTGTGCAACGATGCTTCTGGGAAACCCACCCCAAATGTACCATGGAACGCCTTCATCGACAAGTAGAGAAAATGGTGACATCACCAAGAACAACACGTCCCTCCAAAATTGACAAAAGGACGGTATGAAAACTTCACACAGAGGCTGCCAAGAGACCTACATTAAAGCAACGTTAAAGGAGCTGAACGGATATCTGGTAAGTCCTGGCCACTCTTTGCATGTGACAGCAATCTTTTGTGTTCTTTAAGTCTTAACTACGGAGCAGGCTGGCTGTGCAGAAGAACCATTTCAGATTCCAGCATGATAACAACCCAAAGCATGGATTCGACTCAACAAAGTATTGGCTTCAGAAAAAGATAAGCTCTCCATCTCTACACATGCTACTACTGCGATACTGCTGAAGCCGTGGCCTAATGGACAGAGAAGCAGCTTTGGGACCAGAAGGTTGCTGGTTTGATCCCCTAGGCCAGCAAGGAGTAATGCAATGATCTTGACTGCTTCTGCTTTTTGGACTTGCCTGATCCACCACTTCTGGTTTAAAGTTCTCATCACTTCACTCCTGCTGAGGATGCCCCCATATAGACAGCCTGAAGATGGCTTTGGATTGTACTTGATACAAACAGCTTTGCTACAATGGCTCAGGCCTGCGGTTGCCATGAACGGTTTTGGATACACGAGGGACGGAAGCCATCAAATGGATCGCATATGCAGATGATGTAGTTGTCTTTTCTAAGTCGATAAGCGAGGCCGAGAAAGTGCTTACCATACTAAATGAGACATGCCACCGCTTTGGCCTGACGATATCGACGAAGAAAACAAAAACCCAAGTGTTTAATGATCCAATCCTTGCACGAGAACAAACGCTGTTGAGTCTGAATGGTCAACCCATCGAGAATGTGAGAGTATTTACTTACCTGGGCCAGACTGTAAGCAATACAGAGGAGGTGTGTTTTACTGAGCACAGAATAGCTAGTGCGACAGCAAAATTCAATGAGACGAGAGACGTGTTGACAGACTGCAGGGTGGCAATGGCTACTAGAAGAAAAATCCTAGAAGCATGTGTTCGTTCAAGACTTGTATATGGTACCCAAGCATGGCTACCGAGTGAACAACAAATTGCCAAACTTGAGACGTGCTGGTCACAATGTCTGCGAAGTATGGTGAAGGGAGGTTGGCGCAGAAAGGATGACACAGATGATGAGTTCCATTTTGTTTACTCTAATAACGATATTAGAAGAATAACGAAAACAAAACCGATCAGGGACACTATCATTATCCAGCACCTCCAACGGACTGCCCACGTATGTAGGGGCGAGAACCAGAGACTCACGAAAAAGATACTGTTTGCCCTGCCCACAAGACGATATTATAGGGATCCTTGGCAAAAAGTAGCGAACCTGTTAGGAGTGACTATTGACCAAGCAAAGAGGGCAACTTAGTCGAAAAGAGAGTTCAGCAGGCTACTCCAAATGACCTGCCTCCATGGTGACTAAAGTCACTACAGGAGAACTAACTGTACTATACTGTACAAGTCTCCATCAGTGAACAGTTTATAACTTCAACAAAATAGACTTCATGTTAAAACTATAATGAATTTCAAATAGCACACCGTTATAGAGGATTTCGGCCTACGTCATTGTTTCCATAGCGACAATATTTATGCCGCCATTTTGACGGTCACAAATATGGCGACTACCAGTAGCGATACACTGTTGATCATGACGAAGTCTCATTGTCGAGTATTTTATCCGGCCTAGATGACGCGAGTAAGAAGCGATATCACCAGAAAATCAATGATGCTGGTGTACGTGATCCGTACACGTTACCAGGCTATCTTTTTCTGGCTTTGCAGCACTGCAGCGCGGGTGATCTTCCTGACCTGCAGTCAGGCGTGTGGGGAAATACCAGGGAAAAACATAAAAGAAAAAGGAGCGAGATGCAGAAAACACCTTCACTATCCAGCGACGTAGGGCATTTACAGGGCGAGCAGAGGGAGCGGTATTTGCAAAAATTGAGGTTAGCAGGCTTAGAGAACGACGTTTACCTGCTTCCACCAGGATTGTTCACTGACGTACGGAAGTACACCAAGCCCTCATCTTTACCTGACTTCGGCCCACATGATCTGTATACTAGGGTTGGGCGGTATCCAAATTTTGATACCTTTAAACTGTCTCTGTGTTTTCCCGGGGTATACGGTATTACCGAGAAAAAAAATAATATTTTGTTTCGGCCTACTGTGTAACGTGCGCCTATACCGGCGGACCTTGTCCAGACCTGCGCCTATGCCTCAAATGTACTATTTAAAAGCAGCATAGCGAATTGTGTGCATTGTGATATGGATTAAGCAGCAAAGCGAATTTTGTGCATTGATGAATGGATTAAGAGATATTTCAAAGCATCACGCAACTCTTCCTTCATCTTGAAAATAGCATTCAACTGTCGTTTACACATGTCTGCGTTGAAACGCCATTTGCAGCACTATTTCACCTACTCCATCAAAAAAAAGTACACGATGAGCAGGATCATACCCTTTCAAGCATGGGAAATTAAAAAAAAGAAAAGAAAAAGAATCAACCAACACCCCGTTTAGACTGCGCGATAAACCATATTCTTCAGCGCAAATGAGGCGAACCTAATTCAAATGCGTGATAGCTGCACAAGGCAAAATCATATGGGCCCACGTCATGCCATGGCAGGGAAATTAATAATCAAATGGCCTTACCTTGCTTAAAACGTTATCTTGATCACATAACTCCTTACAATTATTCCACTTAAATCCATACGGTTTAACACACCCAACAAAGATAGCAAGCGCATTGCTAATTCCCACCAGAAACCTAACAGTTTACGCTACGATGTTTTCTTCCGTTTCTTCAGTAGATGACATTTCAAACGTTTATTACCCACATCCCAAATGTCATACGTTATATTATTTTACCTTGTTGTTACTCATGTAACCTACTCAAAACACTCAGATTGGAGGTGTTCCCCTCTCGCGCCGTGACCGTCTTCTTACATACTTTACACACAGCTTCATCTGTGTTTGCTGGCTCTCCCTTTTCGTTTGGTTTGAAACCAAAATACTGCCACACTGCCGATGTTGTTTTTTTTTTTGCCACTAACTCGTTATCTTGACTTGCCATCTTTCAACCGCGGTTTCAGTCTCTTGCGAAGCTTTCTGTCAGACTCCAAATGTCACGCAGGGTTGCCATGGTAACGACATAAACAACCCTGCACGCGATGAGAACTTCTTTAGGAAATTGATAGAATTAGTGAAAATACGATCACACAGTTATTCGGGATGATCTTCAATTTATTATTTTATATTATGACCTCATGTACTCCATATTTATTTAGATATTATATATTTTTTTAAAATGACGGTAATGAGACCGATACCGTTGGTACTTTTGGATACCTCGGGATACCTTCTTACCGTAATACCGCCCAACCCTACTGTATACCTATGTCGTTAAAAACCAGGCTGGGTAACATGCCTACATCAGCGGGTCGTCCCTGGAGCCGGTGGTCGCCATCTTATTACAGCTAAGGTTTGTTCACATTTTCATTTACTTTTGGTCCTCAGGATAAACAAAATGTTATTAAATGTCATTGAAATAACTTCTTAGTCTGTTGAGACATGGCCCGTTATAAATTTGCTGTTACCAGGCAATGACCAAGAACTGTATTATTAGGGTCGGTGTAGTTGTAGCAGTGCACTAGCAGCTAGCTGTTAGCACTAGCTAATGTCAACAACAGTAGCTAGTATGTTACTGTAGCAATGTTTACGTTCAGTCATTTGGATGACTGTTAAAACCTTTCAGTCTCAAGTTTTTCCTTTACTGTATTTACTAGTTTACTGAGCTAGCGCGCTCGGGCAGGCTGGGAGCTAGCGCGCTCGCTCCCAGCCTGCCCAAGCTAGCGCGCTCGCTCCCAGCCTGCCCGAGCCAGCGCGCTCGCTCCCAGCCTGCCCGAGCCAGCGCGCTCGCTCCCAGCCTGCCCAAGCTAGCGCGCTCGCTCCCAGCCTGCCCGAGCTAGCGCGCTCGCTCCCAGCCTACCCGAGCGCGCTAGCTCAGTAAACTAGTAAATACAGTAAAGGAAAAACTTGAGACTGAAAGGTTTTAACAGTCATCCAAATGACTGAACGTAAACATTGCTACAGTAACATACCAGCTACTATGTTGTTGACATTAACTAGCTTGACCTTCAAAATGGCGGACACCGGGGCGTCACGTGACCTGACACGTCACGTCGAAATCCTCTATAGAAGTGAGTTATTTATAAATCGCACAGGTTATAGGTGTCACCCAGATGAGAATGGGTTCCCTTCTGAGTTTGGTTCCTCTCAAGGTTTCTTCCTCCTCATGTAGTCTCAAAGCTTCCTTGCCAACGTCGCCTCTGGCTTGCTCGTTATGGATCCATTTATAAATTCATATCTGGAATTTAGTGTACATTTCTGTAAAGCTGCTTTGCCTAGGTTTATAATATAATTCTCTTATTAAATTCTGATTTTTTTTTCTCAGGTCGGATTTACCTATCTTGACGGTTCACGCTGATAATTACAAGTGGCCTGTATCTAACTGAAATATGAAAGCATCTGCTAAAGTTCAAGACAGCGCTCAGCGCACGTCTATTCCGATCTGAGCGTTCTCATCCATGTCGCCTGGCCACAAATCAGATTATGTGTTTTCTGTCTCCACACAGCCCTGAAACATCAGATATCAGACCTGTGTCACATTAAGAGAAAAAAAAAAAATCAGATTTGAGCCACTTCAGCCTGGTAATATGAACGTAGCCTTTGGGACAATGTCCACTGTTAAAAGCGCAATACAAATCAAGTTGAGTTCAATTGAATCACATCAATGATCTCATCTTTTTGGAGATCTCCAGCACAGTTTCGGACATCTGGAGCATTTTCGCAAGGAACAGTCGAATAAAAATGCCAAATCAGGATGTGTCGGTAGCAAGTTGGTAGACTCTTACCCAAAAAGACGGAGTGCTGTATTGCAAGGAAAAGCTGATTTAACCAAGTATTAGTTAAGGAGTGTGGACACTTGTGCAAGCAGGTTAAGTGTAAAAAAAAAAAAAAAAATCAACAAATTTTTTTTTCTGCCTGCTCATATTAAAGGTGTTAAAAGACCATGATTTATACTGGTTTTAGTTGAGTTTTTGTGCAGACGTTTTACATCCACTGTAGCTGCAGATAACAGACTCTAATCAGTAGGTGGTGAATGCAGCATTCAAAAACACCTCCAGGGCTACAGAGAGCAACACGTCTCTGACAACACATCTAGCTCCCGTAAGAATGTGAAACAAACAGCCCTGGTGCTTCAGCAGATCCACGACTGATAATTACGCAAGTGAAAGTTTGGCCACAGAGTGAATACACAGCTTTTGTCTCATTAGCACCTACTTACTGGTGGTGTAGTGGTTAGCACTGTCGTCTCACAGCAGGACAGTTCTGGGCCTTTGTGTGGAGTTTGCATGTTCACTTTGTATCTAAAAAGTTCCTCTAGGTGTTCTGGTTTCCTTTCACAGTTCAAAGACATGCAGATTAGGTAAAATACCCAGCCACTGGGGTTATGCAAGTCAGCGTGTACTTGCTGCCAGTCCCGGATAGATTGTGTCAGGAAGGGGATCTGGTGTAAAACCTATGCCAAATCAAATATGTGGATGGATGACCTGCTGTGGCGACCCCTAACGGGAGCAGCCGAAAGAAGAAAATATGCTGCTAAGAGTCTGAATGGTTAACAAACTGCATTGCAATTAAGCTTCAATGTACTTTTATAATGGTGTTTTAATAAATTAGAAATGGAAAACTGAGATCGGTAGGTGTAGGTGGTGTAGTGGTTAGCACTGTCACCTCACAGCAAGAAAGTTCTGGGTTCGTCCCCGGTGGCCGACGGGGGCCTTTCTGGGTGGAGTTTGCATGTTCTCTTGCATGTAACACCTTTTTACACTATGCTTATTTTTGTGGTGTTGAAAATGTATCGTATTGGGACACGTATGGTATTTTTACACCATTACTGCATTGCATTCTGAAATGATGAGTCAAATGTTTGTTCTCTCTCCACTTCTTATGTTGGATTTCTCATTAAAGGGGTACCAAATATAATATATACAGTTGCTGATGTGACAAAGTAACGTATTCTATCAAATTTATACGGTATACTAGAAAACAACGAAATATCTTGGTAATTGTAAACATAATACTTTATACGCTAAACCGCACAAGAGTCGCCATTTTTAAAAGACCGTGACGTCAGCGCTACCCACTGCACTAGCGGAACTCTCCGAAATAAGCGTGTAATCATGGCGTCGGGCGCATCAAGTGAAAGCGACAGCTCTGTCGAATCATACGAAGAGATCCCGCAAGACACACTGCAAGCAGGCTATGGCTTAGAAGGGTACCAGTTTGAACCTAGGAGAGGTACTCTCGACTCCGGTGATGAAATAAGAGAAGAAAGCTCGGATGACGGCGAGGATGAGACTGATGCTGACCATGGGCATGGCGAGCGTGGGGCAGAGCGTCTGCGTGCAGGTGACACGGCGTGGTGCTCGTGCGGAAAATGTAACGTGGAGTTGCTCACGAGTCCAGCAGAATTTATTTGCTGCAATGAGATAGGCGCCACCCGTGGACTTGCGAAATCGTCGCAAGAGGCAGAAACAGGTATTTCACACGTGCTATTCCCAACCTCAATGAGCCAACACAACTGGGCACATACATACGTCATGAGTGTTACGCAGAGAAAATGAACGTGCATTCTGATTGGATAAAATTAATATCATGGCGGGCTGTTCAAACTGCGGAAATAGTTTGCTCGAGCTACTTTCAAAACACTATAACTTTCCAACCTTAGAACAAAAAACTTTTGTAAGTCTTGAATAAGGTTCGTTAATGTGTGTTTTATTGTTATATTTACTCTATATATTGCCCTCTGTTCCCCTTTAATGTGCTGTTGAACTTTGCTGAAAAGTGATAAAAGAAACGCTTGCTTTTTATTTCTAGGAGCCAACAGTGAAACCCGACTTATATCCCTTATTATAATTGCAAGCTTTATCACTTATCCTGTGCAGGGTCGTGGGAGAGCTGGAGCCTATCCCAGCTGACTATGGGCGAGAGGCAGGGTACACCCTGGACAAGTCGCCAGATCATCGCAGGACTGACACATAGAGATAAACAATAATTCACACTCACGGTCAATTTAGAGCCACCAATTAACCTAACCTGCATGTCTTTGGACTGTGGGGGGAAAACGGAGCACCCGGAGGAAACCCACACAGACACAGGGAGAACATGCAAACTCCACACAGGAAGGCCCTCGCCAGGTACTGGGTTCAAACCAGAACCTTCTTGCTGTGAAGTGACACTGGTAACTACTACAGTACACCACCCAAGTCCATAATTATAAAGCACAAATATTTCAATATAAACATGTTCAGGGTGGCGTTTCCCCAGTAATACTAGTTAGTCATAAGGCCAGTGGTGGCTCAACTGGTTAAGGTGCTAGGTTACTGATCAGAGGGTCTGCTGTTCAAGCCCCAGCACCGTCAAGGTACCGCTGTTGTAGCCTGGGCCCGCCCATCCTAAGCGTGACGCAACACGAGGGCCTGTTGCGAGCTTCGTCTGGCCAGGCAAGCTATCTACAGCTCTTCCAAGCTCCAGAAAAATCGGGAACCAATCAACTTTGAGCATCTCCAACGGCCCTGGGTAGAGGCGTGTTCAAGGCACTGACGTAGTAGAACTGCGACCGGAAGCCATAGATTGTTTACAGAATCTATGCCGGAAGCGCTTCATTCACGCTTCCGCATCTATTACGCATAGATGCTGTATTGAAAGCATTCAACGGGAAGTTCTCATTGAAAACGGAGCAAAGAGCAGCCCTGGAGGTATTTATTGAAAGGACGGACGTTTTCGCCTTGCTCCCGACCGGCTTCGGTAAGAGTTTAATCTACCAGTTAGCCCCGTCGCGTCGCATACGTCAGAGGAAAGAGTGACGTGATTGGTTTATGCTTCGTCACAGCCTTTTCTTGCTTCGACCAGTAGCAAACTGAGGCATTTCAGGGAGGCGGGTCAACCACGGGCTCTGGGAAACGGTTGGGCTTAATATCTTGGCCAGACCAATAGCTCGTAGAGCTCTGTCGCGTTAGCCAGACTACCGCTGTTGGGCCGGACCTTATTGACTCCACATGAAAGTGGGGAAAACAAGACTTCTGCTTGGATGTAACTCAGCACTCGTCTTTTCAGAGAAGCAGAGTTGAAATATAGATACTGATTGTACGATGAATCAAATTTACCGCACCCCTCCTCCACAGACGTCAACGTGTGGAATTAACGTCTTGGTGGCAACTTGACATTTTGTCGTTGCTAGGCCGTGTGAATATTTGTCCTCAGGAAATCGACAGGCAAATCTAAACCAATATTTACTAATGTATATAGTCAGAACGTATAGTGAAGCTTCAGTTGGCAGTTACGAGATTCAGAAATGCACTGAAAACCACAGCTTTCAAGATGAGCAAGTTCTGTGGAACTGTGTGTGTAGCGGTCTGTGTGTGTGTTTTCAAGGAATGATTTAATGAAATCTTAATAATATCTACACTTTTCATTGCATTCATCTGAAGAACGACGCACCACGAGGTGCGCATGACTTTATAACTATCCCACTGACCTTCAGAAATCAAGGAAGTAGACCAATGCGTGGATGCTGAAAGAACAACAACAATCATCTTTGATCAGCAAGGAAGAAAAACAGCTCAGTTTAACCACGCTCTACCTTTAACGGTCTCAGACTTTACTTCCTGAGTTAGTCTCATCTTTGAATGTGTGTGTGTGTGTGTGCGATGTATGTGTTGCATGCCCACCTGCAAATGCGTGTTAAGCAAGGCATGCTTCAATGGTAATATCGCGTCAAAATTCTATATTAATCCAAAAAAGCACAGAAATACCTGATAAACAAGCATAAAACCAAACTGATAGGTGTAGTGAAAAACAAAAACACTGTACATACTCCCACACCTATATACATACACACACTGCTACCTTTCTTCCTGCCCTTTCTGCAGCTTTCTGAGAATCTGCATATGCACTGTGAGACCACACAGCGGGTGCACAAGCGGTCATATCTGTGTGTTTATTTGTGTGTTACCGGGAATTGAGCTGCACTATAAAATGTAGTAAGACTGATTTTGATTTGATATGTGCAACAATACGGAGATGTTTATACACTCGTCTGACAATTTTCAGAAACATCCAACAAATACTGGGCAGGACCCCGCTTTACTCTCAAAGCAAACAAATCTCAATTCTTTAAGGTTCCTTTGCGATTCTGTCCCATGTTGATCCACAGATGTGTCATGCTGCGAATCTCTCTTGGACTCTGATCTGGTGACAGGGGGGTAACCCTTAAAGTACACTGAACTCACCGTCATGTTCATGGAACCGGTTTGAGAGGACGACTGCTTTATCATGCTGGAAGTAGCCGTTGTAAGACGGGTAAAAAATAAGACAGATGCACATAGTCAGATGTGCATTGGCATTCAAACAATGCGCAGCTGGTATTAAAATGGGGCCCAGTGAAAACATTCCCTACACCATTACACCACGACTACCAGCATGAACTGTTGACACAAAGCAGGTTGGGGACAAAAATGAATGCTATTGAGTCATCAGAACAAGCAACGTTTTCCACATCTTCACCCATACAGTTTGAATCAGGCTCTGAACACTGTAGCCTCGGATTCCTGTTCTCGGCTGGCAGGAGTGGAACCCGATGTGGCCTGCGTTTGTAGCCCATCCGCCTCAAGGTTCGGTGTGCATTCGGAGATGCCTTTCTGCTCACCACAGTTGTAAAGGGTGATCATTTGAGTCACTGTAGCCTTCCTGTTTGCTCAAACCAGTCTGGCGATCTTCAACTGACCTTTCACATCAACAAGACGTTCAAGTCTGCAGAACTGCAGCTTACTGGATGTCTTTTCTTTGTTGCGCATTAGAATCCTAGATTACCGCGAGCTGGCCTAGTGGTTGGCGTGTCCGCCTCTCGATCAGGAGATCGCGAGTTCTACTTGCGGTCGGGTCAGACCAAAGACCATTATAAAAATGATACCTGCTTCTATATGGCAAGGCACGCTGCAATGCAGATGCGAGTGGGGAGTTAGACATTCGCGGTTACCAGAGGACTAGTCCCCCATTGTCACCCTAGCTGTATAGGTGAGAGGCCGAGGGCTATAGAAGCAGAGATCGGTGCCGCCCAATGCGCCTTAAGGGCCTGGTTAATACTGGGATGGGAGACTACCTGAGAAGATCAGGTCCTGGCACGGGAAGGACTTTGAAAATCCTAGCTTAGCAGTTTCTGGATTATTCAAATCAACCATGTCAAAATCACTGAGATCACATTTTTCCTTATTCTGTTTGATGATTTGTGTTTGGTGAACATTAATTGAAGCTCTTGATCTGTATCTGTATGATTTGATGCATTGTGTTGCTACCACATGATTGGCTGACTAATGAGCAGGAATACAGGCATTACTAATAAACTAGCTGGTGAGTGACTGAGTGTAAGGCAGTTAAACATGAATGGCTGTTTTAGACTGTCTTTAAAGCAGATATGCAGAACCTTTATTTTTAAATACATTTCTGAGTGGATGGTAGCTCCATCCTTGACGCTTGTATGCTGCATAAATGAGAATTAAAAAATATATATTTTTGAGAGTTAAAATCGACCACAAAGTTGGCATTCGAGCTGCCCCACTGAGCCAGCCAGCCCTGAGTGCGTGACGTCACAGCAGTAACCGGTTTTAAGGCCGAGGTCTTTGACAGCTATGGACCCTTTTCACGTGACGTCACGACAAACGCGGCCGCCATTTTGGACATGGACTACCAGTAGTTTACCACAACCAACATTAAGGAACGGCAGCAAAGAAAGTGTTTATTTTCAGCAAGACTTCCATCATGCAACTATATTGTTGTGCATCTGGATGTAGTAACCATCAACAAACAAGGCAAGGGTTATCATTTCATCGGATCCCGGTAGATGCTGACCGACGGAGAAGATGGATAGCGGCATACCAACGCTTGTGTAGTGACCACTTTGTTGGAGGTAAGACGAATAAAATTAGCCAGAAAAGGCATTACATTGCTGTTAACATTCCATTCTAGTTTACTGTAATTATGATCTGGCAGCTATTTACACCGGATCCGGTGTAAATAGCTGTCAGATCATAATTACAGTAAACTAGTAAATACAGTTTTCTGCATCTCGCTCCTTTTTCTTTTATGTTTGTCGCCTTCCTCGCATTCAAACCGATTCGAGCCGAAGTCCACTACATGTCCAAAATGGCGGTCGCGTTTACGAAGGTCACGTGACTGAAAAGGGTCTATAGACCAAAGTCATATAGATAAACATTTATGGTGAAAGTAAGAAATACCGCAGGCGGCACGGTGGTGTAGTGGTTAGCGCTGTCAGCTCACAGCAAGAAGGTCCGGGTGTGAATGTGAATGTGACCGTAGGTGTGAATGTGAGTGTGAATGGTTGTCTGTGTCTATGTGTCGGCCCTGTGATGACCTGGCGATTTATCCAGGGTGTACCCCGCCTTTCGCCCGTAGTCAGCTGGGATAGGCTCCAGCTTGCCTGCGACCCTGTAGAACAGGATAAGGCGGCGAGAGATAATGAGATGAGATGAGAAGTAAGAAATAGCGTTACCAACTTGCTCAACTAAGACTGATTTGACTTCATTGATTGTGGGTTGACTCTCATTAAAACAGGATAGGTGTTATAACTTATGCAACATACATGTACATGCGTGCGTTTTCACTGATAAAACGTAAAAGGATAATTAAATAATCAGATGAACTGAGACAATCCCATTCTGAAGCCAATTAAATAATCTTATACCGCTAACTTAAACACACAATACAAGTTACGGTACATGTATTAATCTAAATGCAGGTAAACAACGAGTTGGTTTTTTTTTATCCAAATGAGAGCCGCGTCTTCCCAGTCTATGTTCTCGCTTCTTGAAGGCCTACCTTGTGGCCGATTGTTTTGAAACAATCTGACTTTCAGTTCTTCGCTCATTCACTTCTTCCATGTAAGGGCGAGATGGCAGCAATATCCAGTTTAGAAATAAGACGGCTGCTCCACTCTTTCTCTCCATACTGTGTATTCTGCCATTACTGCCCGGCTCAGGTGATTACTAAAACCCTGAACGGAACGGGATGTCACTGGTTTTAGCAACAACTGCGGGGAGGTCACTGCCAGAGCGATATGTCACGTCCCGTTCCGTGTTTTAGCAACAACCCTCGGCTCACGCTCCAGGAGGACTGATGCAACTGAACTCACTTTGAAAAAATAAAATACTTTCCTTTTCTTGTTTTCTTTTCCTTTAATTGTTGGTACTGCACCCTCTTTCAATACGGGCTTATAGCCAACGCTCCTCAACAGATCAGAGGTCTCGTACGAGTCTTCAGTAAAATGTGCAGAGCAGACGAGAGACCACTTCATAGGTGCCCAATGCGCCTGTGAACTTCTCGCAAAACGCATCCACATCTTTGCAGTTTGAACATTCTTGGGCCATGAATGCAACGTAAATCCACCTTCTGTCATGTTGCTGTACCGACCAGCAATGCATCTACGTGGCATGGCGATAAATTAGCTCAAAATGGAGGATCGGAGTTGCAGTCAGCTCTGTGTTTTAGTAGCGGAAATGGCGAAGAGACCGATAAGACTAACTGTTTTGACGTTATGGACGTCAAGGTCATTCACTCAGACCGCTACCTATATAAATCATTTTAATCGTAAAAATTACTATATTAGATTTATTGTTAGCACTTAAAACTATTCCTGTGCCATTCTTGAGGTGTCAAGGCATTTACAAACGAAAGTCAGGCCATGGCTCTGCGTACATGTTTGAAGTGGAACCTGAAAAGAGAACTCATCTGGATACAGACACTTTAAAATCATTACTCGTCTAGCATATTGTGAAGTCCTGGGATGAGCACAGGACAGTCTTTCTGATTACAGCAGCGATTTTACGTACAAGGTGAGATTATCCATATTCTTCATCAATCCATCAGTGAAGAAAGAGAGAGAATAGGTCACTGATGCCCCTTTTCCACCAAAGCAGTTCCAGGGCTGGTTCAGGGCCAGTGCTTAGTTTGGAACTGGGTTTTCTGTTTCCACTGACAAAGAACTGGCTCTGGGGCCAGAAAAACCGGTTCCAGGCTAGCACCAGCTCTCTGCTGGGCCAGAGGAAAGAACCGCTTACGTCAGCGGGGGGGCAGAGTTGTTAAGACCAACAACAACAACAAGACCGCGAAAGATCGCCATTTTTAAGTGACGAGAAGCTGCAGCTGTACAAACGCGAAGTCATCCATTATTATTGTTGTTGCTGCTGCTGCTTCCGTGTTGTGTTTGCTTCGATATTTGCGCCAAGGTTTATGCAAACGTAGCGACGTAACTGACGTATACAGCGATGTAATGACGTATACAGCGACGTAATGACGTAGCTCCGCAAGCGATGGAAAAGCAAACTGGTTCTCAGCTGGCTCGCAAGTTGAATGAGTTGTGAACCAGCACCAGCACTGGCCCCGAACCAGCCCTGGAACTGATTTGGTGGAAAAGGGGTATGACTGATGCACAAATAGCCAACGAGTACAATAAATTGCTTCACGCTCTCAGCAGAGCGTGACAGCTTTTATCTTTCTGTAAGCTACTTATGCTGCGTTTCACAACATTGTGCAATTGCAAGAAGTGGGAACTATTTCAAGTTCTCCTTTAGGAGTCTTACAGCATTACTGATTCTCAACGGGTTTCCCCAAGAACCATCACTGTACTTGAACAGGCACAGGTGAGTTGATCATAATGCACGAATCTGACCGATGTTCTGAATCTGCAGCTCTGCTTCTTACATCAGCAGAGTGTGTAGTTGTGAGTGTATGCACTTGCACAGAAACCTGTGTTGAGGCAGATGGTTCAATCAGCAAGAAACCGAACATTTGTGCTTCTGATGCCAATAAGAGACACTAAGAGCAGACTTGTTGGCCCTGTCCCAAATCAACATTGAGGCCTCTCTAATGCCTCGACAGCAGAGAAGTTGTCCTCCTGCAGGGGTGTTATGATGTTGTGAGCCTCGTCACTGTGAACTAATTTATCCGCACATCCAGCTCCAACACAGCTAACCTGGCTAACTCTGAAAACTGGCTGGCCTGCATGAAGAACGAATACCCAAGCTTTAAGGAGGTGAATTACAGTGGTGTTTGAAAGTTTGTGAACCCTTTAGAATTTTCTATGTTTCTGCATAAATATGACCTAAAACAAGATCAGATTTTCACACAAGTCCTAAAAGTAGATAAAGAGAACCCAGTTCAACAAATGAGACAAAAATATTATACTTGGTCATTTATTTATTGAGGAAAATGATCCAATATTACATATCTGTGAGTGGCAAAAGTATGTGAACCTCTAGGATTAGCAGTTAATTTGAAGGTGAAATTAGAGTCCAGCGTTTTCAATCAATGGGATGACAATCAGGTGTGAGTGGGCACCCTGTTTTATTTAAAGAACAGGGATCTATCAAAGTCTGAGCTTCACAACATGTGTTTGTGGAAGTGTATCATGGCACAAACAAAGGAGATTTCTGAGGACCTCAGAAAAAGCGTTGTTGATGCTCATCAGGCTGGAAAAGGTTACAAAGCCATCTCTAAAGAGTTTGGACTCCACCAATCCACAGTCAGACAGATTGTGTACAAATGGAGAAAATTCAAGACCATTGTTACCCTCCCCAGGAGTGGTCGACCAACAAAGATCACTCCAAGAGCAAGGTGTGTAATAGTTGGCAAGGTCACAAAGGACCCCAGGGTAACTTCTAAGCAACTGAAGGCCTCTATCACATTGGCTAATGTTCATGAGTCCACCATCAGGAAAACACTGAACAACAATGGTATGCATGGCAGGGTTGCAAGGAGAAAGCCACTGCTTTCCAAAAAGAACACTGCTGCTTGTCTGCAGTTTGCTAAAGATCACGGGGACAAGCCAGAAGGCTATTGGAAAAATATTTTGTGGACGGATGAGACCAAAATAGAACTTTTTGGTTTAAATGAGAAGCGTTATGTTTGGAGAAAAGAAAACACTGCATTCCAGCAGAAGAACCTTATCCCATCTGTGAAACATGGTGGTGGTAGTATCATGGTTTGGGCCTGTTTTGCTGCATCTGGGCCAGGACGGCTTGCCATCATTGATGGAACAATGAGTTCTGAATTATACCAGCGAATTCTAAAGGAAAATGTCAGGACATCTGTCCATGAACTGAATCTCAAGAGAAGGTGAGTCATGCAGCAAGACAATGACCCTAAGCACACTTGTTCTACCAAAGAATGGTTAAAGAATAATAAAGTTAATGTTTTGGAATGGCCAAGTCAAAGTCCTGACCTTAATCCAATCGAAATGTTGTGGAAGGACCTGAAGTGAGCAGTTCATGTGAGGAAACCCACCAACATCCCAGAGTTGAAGCTGTTCTGTATGGAGGAACGGGCTAAAATTCCTCCAAGCCGGTGTGGAGGACTGATCAACAGTTACCGGAAACATTTAGTTGCAGTTATTGCTGCACAAGGGGATCACACCAGATACTGAAAGCAAAGGTTCACATACTTTTGCCACTCACAGATATGTAATATTGGATCATTTTCCTCAATAAATAAATGACCAAGTATAATATTTTTGCCTCATTTGTTTAACTGGGTTCTCTTTATCTACTTTTAGGACTTGTATGAAAATCTTGGTTCACACGCGTTCACGCTTGCGTGGTTCGAACTCTCACTCGTGCACTTCCGCACACTGAGCAGCGCGCACCTCAAAGACTGCACCTCAAAGACTGCACCTCAAAGACTGATGCAAAATCCATTACATGCAAAAATAAATTTTCATGTATATGCATGTATAAAATAAATTTAGCCTTTACAAAACTTGTTTTAGTTTGGTTTTTATTTCGGAGGAATGAAAAGCTAGTTTTAGTTGAGTTTTATTTAGTTTGTGTCAGGAAATATTCACATGATGAGTCACAGCCTTCATTTAAAGAAGCCAAAAAAAAAGGTAGGATGAAAGAATGCATGCCATTAAATATGATCTACCGGTAGAAATAGATATGATCACATTCTTCATCATCATCATCTATCCAACTCCGTTTGTCATAACAGGGGAATAAATAAATAAATAAATAAATTAACTGTTTTGTATTAAAAATATGAAATATTATTGTAATATAATATAAAATATTAACTGTTCAATAATAAAGATTAACTATTAAATAAATCAAGTCAAAGTCCGGGGCGGCACGGTGGTGTAGTGGTTAGCGCTGTCGCTTCACAGCAAGAAGGTCCGGGTTTGAGCCCCGTGGCCAGCGAGGGCCTTTCTGTGCGGAGTTTGCATGGTGTCCGCGTGGGTTTCCTCCAGGTGCTCCGGTTTCCCCCACAGTCCAAAGACATGCAGGTTAGGTTAACTGGTGACTCTAAATTGAGCGTAGGTGTGAATGTGAGTGTGAATGGTTGTCTGTGTCTATGTGTCAGCCCTGTGATGACCTGGCGACTTGTCCAGGGTGTACCCCGCCTTTCGCCCGTAGTCAGCTGGGATAGGCTCCAGCTTGCCTGCAACCCTGTAGAACAGGATAAAGCGGCTAGAGATGATGAGATGAGAAGTCAAAGTCCCTTCCCATGCCATGTGGCGCAGATCTCCTTTTCCATAGCCCTCGGCCTCTCGCCTATTACATAGCTAGGATTACAGTGGGGGGCTAGTCCTCTGGTAACCGCAAGAGTTTGACTCCCCACTCCCATCTGTATTGCAGCATGCCTCGCCAGACAGCAGTAGGTACCATTTTTATGATGGTCTTTGGTATGACCCGACCGTGAATAGAACTCGTGATCAAGAGGCGGACACATTAACCACTAGGCCAACTCGCTGTAATCAAAATCAGGATGTGCCGTAAGTGTGTTTGATTAGGTTAGATTAGATAAAACTTTATTGATCCCTTTGTTTGTGTGTGTGTGTGTGTGTGTGTGTGTAAGTGTATTCATGTCCAAAATTTGACCCAGAATCTAAATACTGAGTCTGTATGGGTAATTCTTTTTAAGCAACTGAAGGCCTCTCTCACATTGGCTAATGTTAATGTTCATGAGTCCACCATCAGGAAAACACAACCCTGCCATGCACAAAACAGTTAATATATATTTATTCCCCTGTTACGACAAACAGAGTTGGATAGATGATGATGATGATGAATGTGATCATGTAGATTTTTAGATCATATTTAAATGGCATTAATTCTTTCATCCTACCTTTTTTTTGGCTTCTTTAAATGAAGGCTGTGACTCATCATGTGAATATTTCCTGACACAAACTAAATAAAAAAATAAACTAAAACTAGCTTTTTATTCCTCAGAAATAAAAAACAAACTAAAATGAGTTTCATAAAGGATAAATTTATTTTATACATGTAAAGAAAATGTATTTTTGCATGTGATGGATTTTGCATCAGACTTTGAGGTGCAGTCTTTGAGGTGCGTGATGCTCAGTGTGCGGAAGTGCGCAAGCGAGAGTTTGAAGCACAGGCGTGAACGCGTGTGAACCAAGATTTTCATACAAGTCCTAAAAGTAGATAAAGAGAACCCAGTTAAACAAATGAGGCAAAAATATTATACTTAGTCATTTATTTATTGAGGAAAATGATCCAATATTACATATCTGTGAGTGGCAAAAGTATGTGAACCTTTGCTTTCAGTATCTGGTGTGACCCCCTTGTGCAGCAATAACTGCAACTAAACGTTTCCGGTAACTGTTGATCAGTCCTGCACACCGGCTTGGAGGAATTTTAGCCCGTTCCTCCGTACAGAACAGCTTCAACTCTGGGATGTTGGTGGATTTCCTCATGTGAACTGCTCGCTTCAGGTCCTTCCACAACATTTCCATTGGATTAAGGTCAGGACTTTTACTTGGCCATTGCAAAACATTAACTTTATTCTTCTTTAACCATTCTTTGGTAGAACGACTTGTGTGCTTAGGGTCATTGTCTTGCTGCATGACCCACCTTCTCTTCAGATTCAGTTCATGGACAGATGTCCTGACATTTTCCTTTAGAATTCGCTGGTATAATTCAGAACTCATTGTTCCATCAATGATGGCAAGCCGTCCTGGCCCAGATGCAGCAAAACAGGCCCAAACCATGATACTACCACCACCATGTTTCTCAGATGGGATAAGGTTCTTATGCCGGAATGTAGTGTTTTCTTTTCTCCAAACATAACGCTTCTCATTTAAACCAAAAAGTTCTATTTTGGTCTCATCCGTCCACAAAACATTTTTCCGATAGTCTTCTGGCTTGCCCACGTGATCTTTAGTAAACTGCAGATGAGCAGCAATGTTGTTTTTGGAGAGCAGTGGCTTTCTCCTTGCAACCCTGCCATGCACACCATTGTTGTTCAGTGTTCTCCCGATGGTGGACTCATGAACATTAACATTAGCCAATGTGAGAGAGGCTTTCAGTTGCTTAGAAGTTACCCTGGGGTCCTTTGTGACCTCGCCGACTATTACACGCGTTGCTTTTGGAGTGATCTTTGTTGGCCGACCACTCTTGTGGAGGGTAACGATGGTCTTGAATTTTCTCCATTTGTACACAGTCTGTCTGACTGTGGATTGGTGGAGTCCAAACTCTTTAGAGATGGTTCTGTAACCTTTTCCAGCCTGATGAGCATCAACAACGCTTTTTCTGAGGTCCTCAGAAATCTCCTTTGTTTGTACCATGATACACTTCCACAAACATGTGTTGTGAAGATCAGACTTTGATAGATCCCTGTTCTTTAAATAAAACGGTGCCCACTCACACCTGACTCTAATTTCACCTTCATATGAACTGCTAATCCTAGAGGTTCACATACTTTTGCCACTCACAGATATGTAATATTAGATCATTTCCCTCAATAAATAAATGACCAAGTATAATGTTTTTTGTCTCATTTGTTGAACTGAGTTCTCTTTATCTACTTTTAGGACTTGTGTGAAAATCTGATATTGTTTTAGGTCATATTTATGCAGAAATATAGGTTCGCAAACTTTCAAGCAAGCACCACTGTAGTGCTGGCTCAGTGATCTTTATGTTTGGGTAATATTTGCAATTTATACATGAACTAGAAAGAAGTATGAATATGTTTTTCTTGTGCCATATTTCTCACCTACAAATGAAGAGTTTTAAGAGGGTCAGCCCTACTAATTCCTCAGCAATTTTTTTAATTTGCTTTCTGGTTGGTTAATTGCATGCAGAATGAAACCAAACCAAAATCAGCAAACGAATCAAAAGCATCAATCGGTGGGAAATCGCCCTTTGATGTGGGAAACTGTCAGACCATCAAGTTCTCTGTACAGTTATTACTCAGTCAGGTTAGTAGAAGACATTATTCTGCAGAACAAAAAGTAAGTGTTCAATTATTTTTAAATATAAATTGTCCCAAATGTACAACATTACAGTCTTGGACTTACTCATCTGAGAAGTCAGCAGTATTCAAATGATCCATTACATAATGCTATGATGGGATAAAATAGGAACTTTAAGATTTTACATTCGTACTGAACTCCGAGAGCTGACTAATTTAGTCTGCAATGAAGACACTGTGCCAAGAATTCACCAAGACCCAAGCAGAGAGACAGACAGAGAGAGCGAGAGCAAGAATAAGAAACAAACTTCAAATCCCTGAACGTTTAGTGACTTCATAAAATCACCTCAGGTACATACTTTGTTGTACTCCTCTCTCTCTAACAGGATTTTGCTTCACAGACCCTGACTTATTTTACTAGCATGATTGATTAAATAAATACATAATCATTCATGGAGACTATGACACACGTCTCAAAGTCTTTCTCTTCATCATATACTGAAAGCCAAAAATGTAAATGTGGGTTCAATCTGGCCAGGTCTGGAGCTTTTCAAACAGAAAATGAAAACGTGGTAAAGTTATTTTATCCTTTCAGCATAATATCCTTTAACGTTTCTGATGCTGCTGACCTTCCCCAGAGCTGAATAGCTGAAAAATTTTTATGCAGTGATTAAAACCTGTACTCAGATGGCAGAAGTGAAAATGTTGATCAGAAAACAAGTCAGTGATTTTTCACAGCGAAGCTCGCAGGCTGACTCATACAGACCCTCCTTGATACCTTTGGCTCTGTTATGCACCTTCTGTACTAGTATGACAAGTCAGGCGTATAGCTTTTGATAGTGTCTGTTATACTTTGTCACTAAACATGAGAAAGAACCTCCTACTTTCACAGGAAGAAGCCGTTCAACTGACATTACAAAAAAAAAAAAAAAATTACCAAACATTTTTCCTCACCACTGTTTCAAACAAAATTTTTCTTTTTAATATTAATGTGCTTGTTTTAATACGTTATCATTTATAGAGTAACTCATTGACACAGATGATTTGCATAATCAAAGACTAATCATAAAAGGAATTACAATTAAAAAAAACATTTTAGGAAAAAGACGTTCAGTGTTTTGTAACAGTAAATTTTCTGACAGTTTTCGAAGAAGCAAGACTAATTTTTGTCTAACTTCAAAAGTGATGGGAAAAAAGAAAGGCTGGTGAAGGAATCGCCGTTTATTGTGTTAGAATTTTAATAATCCGATAATTAACCTGGTTATTCAGCTATAATAAGAACTAACTTGTTTCACAGCTGTTGCTCAACATTACACACTGGTATGCTGAAAAAAAAGTGTGGTGTGTCGCTAATTAATACATTTTAATTTGCAAATTTCTGTGGTATTAAGAGGAATACAACACTTCAGGAAGTGCTGTTATGGGGAAAATAATCAAGATGTTCCGTTATCCTGTCACTGATTACTTTACTAGAACAGCACACCTTTACAGGGCAGCTATGACCTGAAGGTTAGAGGCACAGCCTTGAGCCCAAAGGGTCACTGGTTTGAGTCCCAGGACTGGCAGGAAAAATGTGAGGGGACTTGAGTGAATGAACAGCGCTTTCCCCTCCCTCTGTATCGTGGCTGAAGTGCCCTTGAGCAAGGCACCGAACCCCCAACTTCTACTTCCTGGGTAGCAGCATAGAGCACAGCTGTGTGTGTTTGCATATTCACTGCTTCAGATGGGTTAAATGCGGAGGAGGAATTTCACTGCACATATGACAAATAAAGGCTTCTTCTTCTTGAACACACATTTTTTACATTTAATAGATAGACAGAATTTGAATTTGCTAATAACCTCAGTGCTTAATTTAAGATTTGGTTTTCCATGACTTTGTAATACAGTTGTGATCAAAAGTTTACATACACTCTTCATGGACATGAATGTCACTTGTATATTTTTGACACCGTTTGTCTACATCTATGCATTTTCTCGTTCTATCAGGCAGCACAGCGGTTAGCGCTGTCGCCTCACAGTAAGAAGGTTCCAGGTTCGAACCCCACAGCCAACAGGGCCTTCCTGTATGGAGTTTGCATGTTCTCCCCGTGTCTGTGTGGATTTGCTCTGGTTTTCCCCTACAGCTCAAAGACATGCAGGTTAGGTAAAATACCCAGCCACTGGGCTTGTTGTACAAGCCAATGCATACTTGGTGTCGGTCCCAAGCTCAGACAGATCGAGGCGGGTTGTATCACTAAGGCTATCTGATGTAAAACCTATGCCAAATCAAATACGTGGAACAGATCTGTTGTGGCGACCCTTAACGGGAACATCCGAAAGAAGAATATATTCTATTAAAGCTGTATGTCGTTCAGTCATTTTGCCACAGAAAAAGAACAGTTCAAAGAAATGACCGAAAGCCCAACACTGCCATGAAATTCATGTCCATGATGAGTATAATAACTTCTTATTGTAACTGTCCATAAAGTGGATGGTCTACCAGTGCGGTTCAGCAAGCTGGATTTTTTTTTGACAAAATACTAATACTTTCCATTTGTCTATTCAACATTTGTTCTTGTTGGGGTTATGATAGAATTCTGTTACCCATTTTTACCTCAAAATAACTCTTACTTTTATAGTGGTCTATTTACATAACAGCTAAACACTTCCTGTCAGTGAATTATTAGTAGTAGTATAGGTAATCGTATGGGGCCGAGTAAAATTAAGGATTAATTTCACGAGTGAGTTCGAAATTTTCGCGACTCGGGCAGTTTCAAAACTTTGAAATGACGAGTGAAATTGATCCTTAATTTTACGAGGAACCATACGATTACTTGTTTAGAATATAAAGGGCCAAATTCATACTTCGGAAGTCATTCAAGTTCACAACATTTGTCACTCACGCTTTCTGAACCAATCAGGGCGCAAGACTATCTTGCACGTTTGAATCAGTTTCTAAAGCGTCTTGCATCATGACACGGCGACATGACACGAGGATTTTGAAAGTGGTTTTCAAAATTTTATTGGAATTTCTTTACAAAAGCCTGCATTACTTTAAGAGAGTCTGGTTCGTAGTTTTCCCCATTTTCTTTCCTCACTTCTGCATAAAACCGCGATAGCACCTTGTCTCACAGCATTCATATGCCACTAGAGAGTCGTTTATTTGACTTTCTGTGGCCCATTTCTTAAACACGGAAAGCCAAAAATTCGTACTTTTTTTTTTGGTATTTTCATTTTCGCTTCCGGCTTTCAATTGGTTTATCATTTCTTCGTCAAATATAGCAAAACGCAACATTGCAGAGTCAGCCATTTTGTTGACAAAATTTGCTAATTTTTGTAACTGTAACCAAGCAACAAACTAGCCAATAGCATTTCAGAAATATGGCCCTGTGTTAAGGAAAAAAAAAAGCCCTCCTTGATTGACCAATCAGAATTTAGTAATTTGGCCCTATGTATTATAATAATAATAATTATTATGAATGGTCTTGAAACGAACATTTTTTTTTGTGTCGCGAATGTTTAAAATGCTTCCCTAAAGGGTTTTCTTGTTCTGACAGAGACTGTTATGTAGCTGAAGCTAGCCATGTCTTTCACAACTAGCGGCACTGCTGAGTCAGCAGAGTCAGACATTTTGTTGACAAAATTTGCTCATTTTTGTAACCGTAACCAAGCAATGAACTAGCCAATAGCATTTCAGAAATACAGCCCTGTGTTAAGGGGGGAAAAAGGCCCTCCTTGATTGGCCAATCAGAATTGAGTAATTTGGCCCTACGTATTAATAATAATAATAATAATGGTCTTGACAGGAAATGAAACGAACATTTTTTGTGTGTGTCGCAAATGTTTAAAATGCTTCCCTAAAGGGTTTTCTTTTTCTGACAGAGACTGTTATGTAGCTGAAGCTAGCCATGTCTTTCACAACTAGCGGCATTGCTGAGTCAGACATTTTGTTGACAAAATTTGCTAATTTTTGTAACCATAACCAAGCAACGAACTAGCCAATAGCATTTCAGAAATACGGCCGTGTTAAAGGAACAGTCCACCGTACTTCCATAATGAAATATGTTCTTTTCTGAATTGAGACGAGCTTATCCGTACCTCTCCGAGCTTTGCGTGACCTCCCAGTCAGTCAGACGCAGTCAGACGCGCTGTCACTCCTGTTAGCAATGTAGCTAGGCTCAGTATGGCCAACGGTATTTTTTGGGGCTGTAGTTAGATCCGACCAAACTCTTCCACGTTTTTCCTGTTTACATAGGTTTATATGACCAGTGACATGAAACAAGTTCAGTTACACAAATTGAAACGTGGCGATTTTCTATGCTATGGAAAGTCCGCACTACAATGACAGGCGTACTAACACCTTCTGCACGCTTCGACAGCGCATTGATACCGTCAGGTATCAGAAGGTGTTAGTACGCCTGTCATTATAGTGCGGACTTTCCATAGCATAGAAAATCGCCACGTTTCAATTTGTGCAACTGAACTTTGTTTCATGTCACTGGTCATATAAACCTATGTAAACAGGAAAAACGTGGAAGAGTTTGGTCGGATCTAACTACAGCCCCAAAAAATACCGTTGGCCATACTGAGCCTAGCTACATTGCTAACAGGAGTGACAGCGCGTCTGACTGCGTCTGACTGACTGGGAGGTCACGCAAAGCTCGGACAGGTACGGATAAGCTCGTCTCAATTCAGAAAAGAACATATTTCATTATGGAAGTACGGTGGACTGTTCCTTTAAGGGGAAAAAAAAAGCCCTCCTTGATTGGCCAATCAGAATTGAGTAATTTGGCCCTATGTATTAATAATAATAATAATAATAATAATAATATTATTATTATTATTATTATTATTAATGGTCTTGACAGGAAATGAAACCAACATTTTTTTGTGTGTCGCAAATGTTTAAAATGCTTCCCTAAAGGGTTTTCTTTTTCTGACAGAGACTGTTATGTAGCTGAAGCTAGCCATGTCTTTCACAACTAGCGGCATTGCTGAGTCAGACATTTTATTGACAAAATTTGCTAATTTTTGTAACCAAGCAACGAACTAGCCAATAGCATTTCAGAAATACGGCCCTGTGTTAAGGGGAAAAAAGCCCTCCTTGATTGGCCAATCAGAATTGAGTAATTTGGCCCTACGTATTAATAATAATAATAGTCTTGACAGGAGATGAAACGAACATATTTTTGTGTTGCAAATGTTTAAAATGCTTCACTAAAGGGTTTTCTTCTTTTTCTGACAGACACTGTTATGTAGCTGAAGCTAGCCATGTCTTTCACAACACTACTTTATGATGTATAACACACAGGAGGAGTGTGAATAGCTGTCAGTTCACCCAGGCCTGAAAGTTTCAAATGATTATTGAAGCTTGGTTAAAGCAAAAGTGCGCATAGCTTTAGCTCTTTAACAACAAAATCACAAAACCCAAGTCTAGAAGAAGAAGAAGTAGTCGTGTTTCAGAAAGGCCTCACGTCCAGCACCAAAATGAGCTCAGTGATAGAAAGGCCACGGTCGGCCAACCTGAAAGCTAGCAACACCTGCGAAAAGCCTGGATAGAAACCCGAGGCCGCCTGGTAGACAATGAACAAGTTTGAGGAAAAGAGCGCAAAGAAAGGGTTAAGCTGAAGGAAAGCTTGGTTGGACGAGACGAGACGAGACGAGAAGCAGCAGCAGGCCGTTTGGTGCTAACCGAGTAGCACTAGTGTGTTAGCAAAAGCACAGCTGCGTGCAATAGAACTGTATGGATGGACTTAGCAACTGGCTAGCTAGCTAAACAAATCCCAGACCTTAGAGTAGACAGACACAGTACGTGTGTGTGTGTGTGTATGCTTCTTCTTCTTCACACTATTTATCTATCTATCCCAAACAGCAAACTGTATTAAATGACCACAAGCTCAGTGCCATGCCTACGACTTTGATTTAACAAAACGAGCCAGATTTACAACACGCTGCTCCTGAGATTCTCTCTCTCTCTCTCTCTCTCTCTCCTGCATGTACTGTAATTACACATTTGCTAATGTTACCACGCTCGGCTGCTCGCCTGCAAACCCAAACTGCACCACACCGCCTCACCTCACCTCACCTCACACAACAACACTGCTGTTGCAAACAAACATCACATGTGAATTTAAAAAAAAAAAGGAGAAGCAATCCTGGTCCTCCATTCCAAAAAACCCCCTACAGACTACACAGTGTGGTAAATAACTCTCCAAAACGAGCACTATTTGTTTGTGACAGTGTCATACCTTTGGAGATCCTCGTGCGAGGATTTCTGTAGCGTTTCGCCGGAAATGAACAAGTGTCATTATTATTATTATTTTATTTATTTGGTAAATACTTGGAAATGATGGGGGGAAAAGAAGAAGAAGAAGAAGAAGAAGAAGTTGTGGCGAGCTCCGGTTTCTACTGGACTACTCACCCGAAGCGCGAGCGCCCTCTCAGTCATCGCGAGCACTCGGAGTTCCAGAGCGCGAGCGTGCAAGAAGAACGAGGCGTGAAATGAGGAGCGGGTTTACTCTCTCACAAACAAAAACACAAACAAAAACAATGCACGCCGGTGCTAGGAGCACGTGCGGATCTTTTGCAGCATGTTTGCATGCATGTTCGTTGTGCGTGGTTCCGGTACCAGGAACGACCCGCCCTCCGCTGTTTACCGTGCAAAAGCTGGAGTTTGTCCGCGCAGCTCTCGCGACGTGGCTGCTCGTCTTCAGTGCCAAAGCAAGCCATCCAGCCATGCATATGCATGCACCCAGACATTCAAGATTTTTATTTGTCATATACACAATAACAGACACAGCGGTTTATTATTGGGTAATGAAATTCTTATTTTGCAACTGCCCGACCAAACTACGCTTACCAATATAAAAAATATATATATGTGGCGGCACGGTGGTGTAGTGGTTAGCGCTGTCGCCTCACAGCAAGAAGGTCCTGGGTTCGAGCCCCGTGGCCGGCTTGGGCCTTTCTGTGTGGAGTTTGCATGTTCTCCCCGCGGGTTTCCTCCGGGTGCTCCGGTTTCCCCCACAGTCCAAAGACATGCAGGTTAGGTTAACTGGTGACTCTAAATTGACCGTAGGTGTGAATGTGAGTGTGAATGGTTGTCTGTGTCTATGTGTCAGCCCTGTGATGACCTGGCGACTTGTCCAGGGTGTACCCCGCCTTTCGCCCGTAGTCAGCTGGGATAGGCTCCAGCTTGCCTGCGACCCTGTAGGACAGGATAAAGCGGCTAGAGATAATGAGAATGATATATATATGTGTGGCGGCACGGTGGTGTAGTGGTTAGCGCTGTCGCCTCACAGCAAGAAGGTCCGGGTTCGAGCCCCGTGGCCGGCGAGGGCCTTTCTGTGTGGAGTTTGCATGTTCTCCCCGTGTCCGTGTGGGTTTCCTCTGGGTGCTCCGGTTTCCCCCACAGTCCAAAGACATGCAGGTTAGGTTAACTGGTGACTCTAAATTGACCGTAGGTGTGAATGTGAATGGTTGTCTGTGTATATGTGTCAGCCCTGTGATGACCTGGCGACTTGTCCAGGGTGTACCCCGCCTTTCACCCGTAGTCAGCTGGGATAGGCTCCAGCTTGCCTGCGACCCTGTAGAACAGGATAAAGCGGCTAGAGATGATGAGATGAGAGATGAGATATATATATATATATAAAATATAAAGTGCATATGGAATGCAAAATATAAAGGTAGAGTGAAAAATGAAGATAACATTTAAAAAAAAAAAAGGAGAGACAAACAAACAATGTGTAAACATAGAGGCAGATATATCTACTGTGCAATGTCTTGTGCAAAATTGCTAATATAATCCGTGGTTCAAAGCCTGATGGAAATATAGAGGTACTACTTACTTATGGTCCCCGTCACTTATGACGATGGGGGACCCGTAGCCCTTTGGTGCCTCTTTTTTCGGCGCTCTAAGGCTCTTAGGGTTTCCTCACAGGTTTGTTTTCCTTTTTGGAGTGCCTGCCTCCATAGGCACCGGTCTCTGGTGCTATCATACCAGGTCTTGGGATCGATATGGAAGGTGCGTAGGTCTTCTTTCACACAATCCTTCCAGCGCTTTCGAGGGCGGCCTCTGTTACGTTCCCCGACCTTCAACTCGCCGAACAGTAGCTGCTTGTGGATCCTGGAATCGTCCATGCGGAATACATGGCCGAGCCAGCGAAGTCTGTTTTGGTGCAGGATGGACTCGATGGAGGTACAGTTGGAGCACTCGAGAATCTCAGTGTTAGAGACATGGTGCCACCATTTGACGTTCAGGATTTGCCGGAGTGACCTTTGATGGAATACTTCAAGGCGGCGTATGTGATGTACAAGTGTTGCCCACGTTTCGGATCCGTACAGGAGGGAAGGGAGGACTATTGCTTTATAAACAGTAACCTTGGTATCTATAGAGAGACCTCTTCTATTGAAGCACCTGGTTCTTAGGGCATTAAACGCAACTGCGCCACGACTTACTCGGCGCTGGATTTCAGAATCTAGGCTTGCATCAACCGACAGGTTTCCTCCTAGGTATGTGAAAGTGTGTGCTTGCTTGAGTTCCGTATTCTCAATAGTGATGGCAGGTGGCTGCGCACACTGAACATGCATGACTTCGGTCTTGGGTTTACTAATAGTTAAACCCCAGGACGTACAAGATTTGTGCAGAGCTGCCACGCCTTCTTGTAATGATTCACAGGTTTTAGTGGCCAGTGCAGCATCATCGGCGTAGAGAAAGTCATCGAGACGAGCAGCTGTTGTGGACTTGGCTTTAAGCCTCTGGAGGTTAAACAGCTTGCCATCAAGCTTGTATTTTATGTCTACTCCGAAGCCAGGGATGAATTCATGGGCATTTCGCAGTACGAAGGAGAAGAGAAGGATGAAGAGCGTGGGAGCTAATATACAACCTTGCCGAAGGGCATTTGTTACCGAGAAAGGTTCAGTTAGTTCTCCACCAATCAGTACGCTCGCCTCCATGCCATCGTGGAAGCTCTGTATGATGTTAACCACTTTAGAGGGGATTCCTATCTTCTTCAGTATAGCCCACATAAGGGGTCTGCTGACCGTGTCGAACGCTTTTACTAGGTCCACAAAAACTATGTGAAGTTCCTGGTGCTGTTCTCTACACTTTTCCAAGAGTTGACGAAGTGCAAACATCATGTCGCTGGTAGAACGTCCACCTCTAAAACTACATTGTGCTTCGGGGATGTATTGCTCAATACAGGGCCATATTCTGTCAAGGATGACACGAGCAAATAATTTACCAATGACAGAGAGGAGCGTAATACCTCGGTAGTTGTTGCAAACGAAACGGCAGTGTTTCTTGAAGATCGTGATTATGTTACCATTCTTTAGGTCTTGGGGGACCTCTTCCTCATTCCAGATGGAAAGAAGGAGGAGCCAGAGCTCTGTGAGGAGGGGTTTACCACCTGCCTTCAGGATCTCTGCAGGGATGCAGTCTGGGCCAGGAGCTTTGTTGTTGGCCAGTCGGTCGAGGGCTGACTTAACTTCGTCAGTGGTTGGGGGTGACTCTAGCTCATCAAGAATCTCATCCTGAGGTATTGCATCAAGAACACTGTCACTGGCTCTTCCAGATTGGTTCAGCAAGTCACTAAAGTGCTCTTGCCAGCGGGCCAGTATGGCTTCCTTCTCCAAAAGACGATTGCCCTGTGCATCATTGATGGGGCAAATGCCACTTTGCCGTCGTTGGTAAATAAACTTAACTGACTGATAAAAGGATCTAGAATTGTGTCGCTCAGCATGCTGTTCGATTTCTTTGGCGCGATCTAGCCACCACTGGTTTTGAAGTTGGCGGAGCTCTTTCTGGCAGATGTTTCTCGCTTGGCTGTACCGTGCTCGGTTCGCTTGGGTGTCATTATTGAGAACAGCCTGGAAGGCTGTTTTCTTTTGGTTCAGGAGGTTACTGATAAAGGAGTTGTTCTCGTCAAACCAGTCTCTGAGGTTGCGCTTTTGGAAGCCAATGGTGTCCTTGGCACTGTTGTAGAGGATGTTGCGAAGCTTCTCCCATCGTTGTTCCAACGGGAGGTTTTCAGAAGGGTTCGTAGTCAGGCTCTGACGGATGGTCTCCTGTATCTGTTCAGCTATAGCTGGGTCACTTAGCTTTCTGACATCGAGGCGCTTTGATGCGGTGGCTTTCCGTTTCTGGCCTGATAGGTGAAAACGGAGCTTAAGACGGGCACATACCATTTTGTGGTCCATCCAGCAGTCGGCGCTGCGGCGGACTCTTGAATCAAAAACATCGCATTTATAATGTTGTTTAACGATGATGTAATCGATAAGGTGCCATCACTTGGATCTTGGGTGCTGCCAGGTCCCCTTGTGTATATCGACGTGGGAAAAGAGCGTGTTGGTAATGCAAAGGCCAAAATGGGTGCAAAGCTCAAGCAATAAGGTTCCCTGCTCATTTATGTCACCGAGGCCATGAGGGCCGATCACGTCTGGCCAGGCTTCTTGATCCCTGCCTACTCGGGCATTGAAATCCCCAAGCAAAAAAACCCTGTCGAGTCTGGGGATTGCAGCTAGAACTTCCGACAGCTGATCATAGAAGAGAGCTTTTTCCTCTAGAGGTCTCTTGAATGTTGGAGCATATACACTGACAACTGTTGCTGTAAATTTGTCCAGCTTAATTCTCATGCTTATCACCCTGGAACTTAATCCATTCCAGCTGATCACAAGAGGGCGGATGGTGTTTTTAATCGCAATAGCCACTCCTTCAAGCTTGGTTTGTCCTGGTGGCCTGCCTGAGTAGAGAAAGATGTAGTTTCCCTCAATGAATTCGCCCTCACCAGGTATTCGGCATTCGTTAAGACAAGCAATGCCAATATTAAGACGATCGAGCTCCATTGACACTAAGGCTGAACGGCGCTCTGGAGCTTGGCGTTTGGCTGTGCTTTCATCAGACATGGTCTGGACGTTCCAACAGGCTAATTTAACTTGGTTAGGATTCTTGCGAGCGAAACTGGGCTGATCGGGGCCACGGGGTCCTCGAGGCTTTACCCGTTGTCCGTCATGCTTGCTGTTGAGCTGCCCAGCTTTACAGCGCGGATGTTTGTGATGTTGATTATGCTTATATGGGTCTGTAGCGGGTATGTAGTTCCACTGCGAAGGGTTGCTAGCCCAGTGCAGCAGGCAAGCAGGCTGCCCTCTTCCATACTTGCGTTCCTCAGGGGGTAGATTTAGGAGTGGAGTCCTACGAACACACAAATCACCTAACCTAACCCAGAGAGGCAAAGTTTGAGGACCAGTGGGCTAACCCAAACAGGGACTGATCCTGATTTGTTTTCGGGGTTTACTCCCTTAGAGCCGCTGCGTTCTGCAAGACTAGGGGCGGCGCTAAGAGCCACAACATGCGGTCTTCGAACATGTGATAGGCTAGGTGTTGTGGCCACTTGCTGATGTCGATTTGGCCATATATTGCGCGTCACATGTCGCTGGATATGGGGAGGCCAGTCTGGGACGCCAAGGTAACATAGGCCGACCAGAAAGGTACTACTCCTCCAGTGATCCTTTGCCCCCAAAGGGGGCAAAGGATAGAGGTAGATGGTGATTATAATCCGTGGTTCAAAAGCCTGATGGCCTGAGGGTATGCATGCATCAAATGACATGACATGACCTTTATCACCCACAGAAAGGACTTGTACCACTTTCAGAAGTTAAAACACCTCAAAATGCTTAACATATGACACTACACTACACTACACATAAAACCTTTAAAAAAAAGTTTTTTTTTTTTCCTCCTGAAAAAGTGCTGTCAAGTTCCAGAACCTTGGTGCAGAGGCCTCTCAACAATTTCTGTGTGTTGCTTTGGGTACAGGAAGCAAGCCTGTATTCACTGATTTCAAATAATTTACTCAGATGCTTTAAAAGCCGGGGGGGGGAGCTAATTTAGAGGAGAGATAAAATATGTTTTGGTGGTGTAGTGGTTAGCGCTGTCGCCTCACAGCAAGAAGGTCCTGGGGTCGAGCCCAGCGGCCGGCGAGGGACTTTCTGTGTGGAGTTTGCATGTTCTCCCCGTAGGTTTCCTCCGGGTGCTCCGGTTTCCCCGACAGTCCAAAGACATGCAGGTTAGGTTAACTGGTGGCTCTAAATTGACCGTAGGTGTGAATGAGAGTGTGAATGGTTGTCTGTGTCTATGTGTGAGCTCTGTGATGACCTGGCGACTTGTCCAGGGTGTACCCCGCCTTTCGCCCGTAGTCAGCTGGGATAGGCTCCAGCTTGCCTGCGACCCTGTAGAACAGGATAAAGCGGCTAGAGATAATGAGATGAGATGAGAAAGCACAACTTGGGCGGCACAGTGGTGTAGTGGTTAGCGCTGTTGCCTCACAGCAAGACGGTCCTGGGGTTGAGCCCAGCAGCCGGCGAGGGCCTTTCTGTGTGGAGTTTGCATGTTCTCCCCCTGTCCGCATGGGTTTCCTCTGGGTGCTCCGGTTTCCCCCACACTCCAAAGACATGGAGCCCTGCCATGGGTATACTGCTATAGTGAGGAACCCATATAATATGAATCTGATTTATATTATTAATCTGATTTTTTAAATTCTATTTCTTTTATCTTATTTTGTTTTATTCTATTTTGTTTTATATTTTTCTTCCTGTCATTATAGTCTCCATCTCCTTTGTTGTATCATAGTTGTTACAATGTGTATTGAAAAACTTGAAAAACAGCAGTTATGATGAATATGATTCTGTGTATATGATTTTGAATGAAACTGAAATAAAAACTAAGTTTAAAAAAAAGCCCTTGCTGGCCGTGAACCCGGGACCTTCTTGGTGTGAGGCGACAGTGCTGACCACTACACCACCGTGCTGCCCCAGCCATTATCCATAACCGCTTATCCTGTGCAGGGTTGCAGGCAAGCTAGAGCCTATCCCAGCTGACTATGGGCGAGAGGTGGGGTACAGCCTGGATAAGTCACCAGGCCATCGTAGGACTGACACACAACCATTCACACTCACATTTGTGGTCAATTTAGAGCCACCAATTAACCTAACCTGCATGTCCTTGGACTGTAGAGGAAACCCACGCAGACACGGGGAGAACATGCAAACTCCACACAGAAAGGCCCCTGTCAGCCACTGGGCACAAACCCAGAACCTTCTTGCTGTGAGGCGGTAGCGCTAAGATGCAGAACCGTTCTGGAAGTGTGACAAGATTTAAACTTTGTTGGAAAGCGGTTCTACATCTTTTCATCTGTGCAAAAGAGTTTGAAGAGTTTGACCCAGTGCCACTCAGTTTTTCTTTTCTTTTTGAAATTATATTTTGATGCATCTGATGCAGAGATCTACTGTATGTATTAAACATCCCTACCTACCTGGATAAAAAAAAAGGAGATTATTACTGTATTATAATGTAAGCCTGAAGTGCACTCGATTAAGATGTGGCCCACACAAGCTGAACCGTAGAAGACTGAACATACTGTATGTCTTTCATCAAAAATTTGATCAAAATATCTTGAGACCTTTATAGTTATCTTTGGGATTAATGTAGTAAAGTGCATATTCTGGACCAATTTTGTTTTTTTTTTTATATGAAAGTATGTCCCTTTACACACTCAGTTTGCACAAGGCCATCTATCTACAGCAGAAAAAAATAAAATAACAAAATGCGTCTGGAAAAATCCCAAGGGAGTCTGGAGCCAGATTCGTGACGTCACCTGCGGAAGCGCCAGCAGGCTGCGAGAGCTTTGCACGGTTTCAGTGCACAGCCTGTGTAGACCAAGCGCTCCCATTTCTCTCTCATTGTCCGGTCTTTTGGGAAACAATGAGTACTAATCCCATCAAGATTGGTGTTGCTACACCCTCCTACGATACATCTGTTAACCATTTTAATAATTACGTGATAACGTTGAAGAAATTTGCAGAAAACCACCAGGTCGTTTTCTCATAAACAAACCAGCGCCGACATAGGATTCAGAGGGAGGCGTCCCGCAGATGACGTCACGAAAATAAATGTTTCCTGGGAAATCCAAATGCCAAGATTTTTCAGAGGTGGACCAATTCGCCTCAAATGGCTTGATTTCAACTGAATTTTTCTGGTATTGCGCAAGGTACAAAAATTGCAGAGAATGCAGAATGTTACAGATATTTGACCAAAGTTTAGTATAAAATAGGAGAATTACATTGATCTTTCTCCTGAATTTACCCATGATATGCACTTTAAATTGATGGGATTAATGTAGCAAGTGCTATTTATAGTCTGACCCCTTGATTGTTGTCCTGTTTTGGTTACATAGTGATAGATAGATAGATAGATTTGCCATATTGATCCCAAGCTGGGAAATTGATGAACAGTGATTGTCATTGTAACCCTGTGAAAACCCAATTAAAAAAAAAAAAACCCAACAACACATCCACCATTTTTTTTCTGATCAAACTGCAATTTGTAATTTGCTTTGTTGCAGATTCAGAGCATTTGCTTATTCTTGCATGCGTTTCAATTAAAAAATTGTAATCATAGACCTGTAATATACGTTTCCCAAGGGATCGATTATAAAAATAATTGATTTTTTTTAAGCTAAATAAAATGTGTTCTTGTGAATGAAAACAATATTTAATTGAGTGTCTAATTACCAGGTGTAGACTGCTAGGTTTTGATCTGTCTGTACCAAAGGAGCTTGAATTGACAAAGTATGATCTAGGAATGTAGACCTCTGCCGCCTCAGAGATTCTGCGTCACGGATCCATCCGGGAGCAAACAGTCACTGACACAGACACAGCTGTTCAGAGATATGTTTCTCGGTTTATTGTCAGAAAAACACATATATATATATATATATATATATATATATATATATATATACACACATACACACACACACTACCGTTCAAAAGTTTGGGGTCACCCAGACAATTTTGTGTTTTCCATGAAAAGTCACACTTTTATTTACCACCATAAGTTGTAAAATGAATAGAAAATATAGTCAAGACATTTTTCTGGCCATTTTGAGCATTTAATCGACCCCACAAATGTGATGCTCCAGAAACTCGATCTGCTCAAAGGAAGGTCAGTTTTATAGCTTCTCTAAAGAGCTAAACTGTTTTCAGCTGTGCTAACATGATTGTACAAGGGTTTTCTAATCATCCATTAGCCTTCTGAGGCAATGAGCAAACACACTGTACCATTAGAACACTGGAGTGATAGTTGCTGGAAATGGGCCTCTATACACCTATGGAGATGTTGCACCAAAAACCAGACATTTAGGCTACATCCACACACCAACGGCAACGAGATGTTATTTATAAAAATATCGCGTCCAAATGGGCAATGATCAGTAAAATATCAGGTCCATATGGCAACGCAACGCTTGCTGAAAACGATGCAATACACATGCCACACCTCTTGGGGCGCTGTAAGACGGTCCCTTCGGAGACACCAGAACAATAGAAGAAGTAAGGACGCATGCGCATAAACTATTATGCGCGAGACTTCATATTAGCCACAAAGTCAGGAAAATCTGTTCGTAAAGTTACGTTATAATGACCAAATACAATGAAAAGTATTTTTCCAGTCTCACCTGTGAAAGGTAATTCCATGTGATCTCGTTTGGACGGTAACCTGTTGGTACAGTTAAACGCAGCACATGAATGAGGCATCTTTATTCTCCGCTTTGACCTATCCAATATGGCGGCGAGGATGACGTATGATTCTACGCGGAAGGCGGCGTCTTTAATGGTCCGGAATAAATTGAATGCTACACGTTGATGGATTAATTTGTTGTTCTACGCCCTTTTTGAGGAATGTATTGTAGGACTTAAACCAACATCTGAAGAGGCGAGATCGCTCCTTTTTTTCCCTATTTTTGCTGGCGGGATTGACTCTGCCCGAAGGGCTATTTTTTCCTCTCTCTCTCTCACTTTGCACCATTACACAATAAATATTCACAGTGAAAATAATTTGTAAGCGCGTTTCATGAACCAAGTTATAGGATTTGTTGACAACTCGCATCAAGTTCGTTACACTTCTACCCGGCGTGAAGCACTGACAGTCATGTGGTTGTGACGTTATCGTAAACAAATCCGTTCTACTCATCCAGACGACTTCGCAACGGCAACGTTGCCAGATCTTTCCACTCTGGAACCCGTTCTCAAAAAGATTGCGTTTTGGGCACCCAAAACGCTGGTGCCGTGTGGACGCCAGGCCTAAACGATAAGCAATTGTATCGGAGTCACCTGAATCCGTTGCCGTGTGGACAGGGCCTTAGTAGAATTTAGCTAGAATAGTCATTTACCACATTAGCAATGTATAGAGTGGATTTCTGATTAGTTTAAAGTGATCTTCATTGAAAAGAACAGTGCTTTTCTTTCAAAAATAAGGAAATTTCAAAGTGACCCCAAACTTTTGAATGGTAGTGTGTATATATATATATATATATATATATATATATATATATATATATATATATATATTTTCACATTCAAGAGTGTGTTGTAGTTATGTGATCGACGAAGCTAAGTTATCTATGTATGATGTAAATGGGTGATGAAGCATTACATCACTGGTTTAGACGACACTACTGTATGAAAGAAGAGAGACATTATGTATCACTACATCACCCATCAGGATCATAGTCTTATGAGAGAAGAAAGGCGTTACTGGTCCACATAACCTTCATTAAGCAGAGAGCAGAATATACGAGGCGAAGATAAAGCTCAAGGATTTCACTAACCAAAACAAGTAGCAATTAGACCAGAGTACCTGTTCCAGTTTCAAGAACAAGTAGCAATCAGATCAGCCTATACCAGTTCCAGTCATGCCAAACATACAGGCATGATTGGATAGCCTTTTTTCCTAAGAGTGTAATGTTGGTTTATCCAAGTGCTTGGGTGGTCTAATTTGTAACTAAGAAGACAAGGACAAATTCTGACTGAAGTAACTACTTTTGCAAAGATGAAGAGACAACTGTCTGAAGAACCACGTCTTCAGACCTCTGTGGATGGAACGAGGAGTATGTTGGCAAGCAGATGTCATGTCTTGAACCAAAATAATGTGGTGTAAAGACCACTGAAGCCTGGAATACGAGGACACCAGTTTTTACTTTGATTCTTGCTGTAACAGGATTCTAAAAGCTCATACTCCGTATAAAGGAAGATCAAAGCGAGACAGGAAATCATAACGATTTCATAAAAATCTCAACAGATTGTGTATTATACTGTATATTCCAAAGAAGAAATGAAAACCAAGACAGAACACTGCACAAGGATCGCCTGGGCTCAGTAAACCTGCTTAACATACTGCATGCCCTGGAAGTGGATGTTTGACTTATTGTAGAAAAGTAGGGGAGAGGAGGGAAACTTGGGACAAGTTTTCAGCTTTTGTAGATTGAGTGAAATTCTTTGCAGGTCACGTTACATTCATATTGCATTAGAGAGGACTTACTATACCCTCTTACCACAACAATAATTTCTCAGCTTGTCACATATACTGGCCTTCAGGCTTCACTTTTTCCTGTCAATATTTTTTGCAGGGAGACATGAGACATTGAGGAGAAATATGGGACATTATGTTGGGAGACTTGGAACAGGAATAAAATACCTAGCTTAATCCTACATGTTTAATTTTTATTTATCATCACAACTTGTAACATATGAACTGTATGAAAACAGTGCTGGATAGAAAAAATGTCAGTTTACCTGACAAGACAAAACAGTTCCATTCTCAAGAAGGAATGAAACAAGTTTAATCCTCATGCAGGGACATGCCCACATTTTTAACAAACATTTTAAAACTATTTTATATTTGTAAACCACAAGAAAAAGAAAACCTGTAACATGATGAACTGTCCCAACTCTCCCCATCTGGCCATTAAAAAAAAAAAAAAAAAAAAAATCCTTAAAATGTTTTCCTCCAGAATTTAAGTTTAATAAATAATACTATACATGCTAACCCTAAACTTCATACTTTATTTCCTAACAAATCCCGAATTCACCAGCGTACATTACACCATAGAATGGAGGTAGAGGAAAAGTAAAAAATACGAGTTTTGTTTGGCAAAAATACTGAACTACACAGACCTTACTGCAGCGTTCAGCTTCGTGGCTCTAAAGGAAGTTGGTTACTCTAAGGGGCAACATCGAACTTCTGATGTCATCTAAAAACCCGATTGTTTGAAATTATCTCATCTCATTATCTCTAGCCGCTTTATCCTGTTCTACAGGGTCACAGGCAAGCTGGAGCCTATCCCAGCTGACTACGGGCGAAAGGCGGGGTACACCCTGGACAAGTCGCCAGGTCATCACAGGGCTGACACAGACACAGACAACCATTCACACTCACATTCACACCTACGGTCAATTTAGAGTCACCAGTTAACCTAACCTGCATGTCTTTGGACTGTGGGGGAAACCGGAGCACCCGGAGGAAACCCACGCGGACACGGGGAGAACATGCAAACTCCGCACAGAAAGGCCCTCGCCGGCCACGGGGCTCGAACCCGGACCTTCTTGCTGTGAGGCGACAGCGCTAACCACTACACCACCGTGCCGCCTGTTTGAAATTAATTTAAGGGAATAGAAACTGTCCTGGGGCGGCACGGTGGTGTAGTGGTTAGCGCTGTCGCCTCACAGCAAGAAGGTCCGGGTTCGAGCCCAGCAGCCGGCGAGGGCCTTTCTGTGCAGAGTTTGCATGTTCTCCCCGTGTCCGCGTGGGTTTCCTCCGGGTGCTCCGGTTTCCCCCACCGTCCAAAGACATGCAGGTTAGGTTAACTGGTGGCTCTAAATTGACCGTAGGTGTGAATGTGAGTGTGAATGGTTGTCTATGTGTCAGCCCTGTGATGACCTGGCGACTTGTCCAGGGTGTGCCCCACCTTTCGCCCGTAGTCAGCTGGGATAGGCTCCAGCTTGCCTGCGACCCTGTAGAAGGATAAAGCGGCTAGAGATAATGAGATGAGATAAGAAACTGTCCTAAGTCTCCTCCACCCCAAATCTCCCTGCTCTCCCTTAATGATTTATAATCCTCCTATCTGGTGTTTCCCGAAAGAGGATGAGTTTCCTTCTGAGGCTGGTTTCTGTCAAAGTTTCTTTCTCATGTCATCTTGGCGAGCTTCTCATCATCACTGCCGTTTCTGGCTTCCTCTTTTGGGATCTCAAACTAAATCTACATCTGTAAAGCTGCTTTGTGATATTGTTTATGGTTAAAAGTGCTATCAGCTGAACTGAACTGAAGTTTACTTAATGAGAAAAACAAAGACTTTTCTTCCTCAAAATGAGAAACAAGTTTTTAATATTTTCTATTGGTCCCACAATACCAAAAGGAACAACTCACTCACAAACTACTCCAGATCTTTATCTGTAGACAAGTGGGTGGTTTCACCAAAATATATGATGGTTGAATGTCTATGATGCTTCAAACTTGAACTAGTACTAAATTAGTGCTTCAGAAAATACATGAATCGATTGTTTCTGAAAGGCTTAGCTGGGAGATTGTGTAACAGATGGAGCCTCAGGCCATCTAGTGGATGTAGAGGAGAACATTCAATAAAATACAGAAGCGTACACTACTAGAGAAACGTAGGTCAAGTGCAACATTACACGAAGGAACAACTTTGGTTATAAATAACGTACAATTTGGAAACCATTAAAAAAAACCCAAACCCTAAACTTGGTGAATTAAGCGGAAAAGATTTGCCATTATAGTGAGGCAAAGTGGGTTAAAATGGTGTCCCCACATAGCTTTAATAAACATCATGTTCATTGTTTATTAATTGTTTGCCCCAGTGCTTGTGGGGTAAAATGGCTACAGGTCAACAACATATTGTTTATTAGTCTTTAAAGTGACGTAAATATGGACTACAAACCACATAAAGGGATTTGTTTGTACACAGTGGTGTAGTGGTTAGCGCTGTCGTCTCACAGCAAGAAGGTCTGGGTTCGAGCCCCGGGGCCGGCGATGGCCTTTCTGTGTGGAGTTTGCATGTTCTCCCCATGTCCGCGTGGGTTTCCTCCGGGTGCTCCGGTTTCCCCCACAGTCCAAAGACATGCAGGTTAGGTTAACTGGTGACTCTAAATTGACCGTAGGTGTGAATGTGAGTGTGAATGGTTGTCTATGTGTCAGCCCTGTGATGACCTGGCGACTTGTCCAGGGTGTACCCCGCCTTTCGCCCGTAGTCAGCTGGGATAGGCTCCAGCTTGCCTGCGACTCTGTAGAAGGATAAAGCGGCTAGAGATAACGAGATGAGAAGTTCCACTTGTAAATGCTAGTCATAAATATTCAGACACTGAAAATGATGAAAATGAGCTCAAGGTGCAGACTTCTTGAGGGTATTTACATCCAAATCAAGTGAAAGGGGGAAACCATGGGCTAATGGTTAGAGAAGCAGCTTTGGGACCAAAACGTCACTGGTTTGATTCCCTGGATCAACAGGAATGGCTAAAGTGCCCTTGAGCAAGGCACCAAACCCTCAACTGTTCTTTGGATCACTCTGAATACAACCCCGATTCCAAAAAAGTTAGGACAAAGTACAAATTGTAAATAAAAACAGAATGCAATAATTTACAAATCTCAAAAACTGATATTGTATTCACAATAGAACATAGACAACATATCAAATGTCGAAAGTGAGACATTTTGAAATTTCATGACAGCAACACATCTCAAAAAAGTTGGGACAGGGGCAATAAGAGGCTGGAAAAGTTAAAGGTTCAAAAAAGGAACAGCTGGAGGACCAAATTGCAACTCATTAGGTCAATTGGCAATAGGTCATTAACATGACTGGGTATAAAAAGAGCATCTTGGAGTGGCAGCGGCTCTCAGAAGTAAAGAAGGGAAGAGGATCACCAATCCCCCTAATTCTCATCTCATTATCTCTAGCCGCTTTATCCTTCTACAGGGTCGCAGGCAAGCTGGAGCCTATCCCAGCTGACTACGGGCGAAAGGCGGGGTACACCCTGGACAAGTCGCCAGGTCATCACAGGGCTGACACAGACACAGACAACCATTCACACTCACATTCACACCTACGGTCAATTTAGAGTCACCAGTTAATCTAACCTGCATGTCTTTGGACTGTGGGGGAAACCGGAGCACCCGGAGGAAACCCACACGGACACGGGGAGAACATGCAAACTCCGCATAGAAAGGCCCTCGCCGGCCACGGGGCTCGAACCCAGGACCTTCTTGCTGTGAGGCGACAGCACTAACCACTACACCACCGTGCCCCCCCCAATTCTGCACCGACAAATAGTGGAGCAATATCAGAAAGGAGTTCGACAGTGTAAAATTGCAAACAGTTTGAGCATATCATCTACAGTGCATATCATCATCAAAAGATTCAGAGAATCTGGAAGAATCTCTGTGCGTAAGGGTCAAGGCCGGAAAACCATACTGGGTGCCCGTGATCTTCGGGCCCTTAGACGGCACTGCATCACATACAGGCATGCTTCTGGATTGGAAATCACAAAATGGGCTCAGGAATATTTCCAGAGAACATTATCTGTGAACACAATTCACTGTGCCATCCGCCGTTGCCAGCTAAAACTCTATAGTTCAAAGAAGAAGCCATGTCTAAACATGATCCAGAAGTGCAGACGTCTTCTCTGGGCCAAGGCTCATTTAAAATGGACTGTAGCAAAGTGGAAAACTGTTCTGTGGTCAGACGAATCAAAATTTGAAGTTCTTTATGGAAATCAGGGACGCCGTGTCATTCGGACTAAAGAGGAGAAGGACGACCCAAGTTGTTATCAGCGCTCAGTTCAGAAGCCTGCATCTCTGATGGTATGGGGTTGCATTAGTGCGTGTGGCATGGGCAGCTTACACATCTGGAAAGACACCATCAATGCTGAAAGGTATATCCAGGTTCTAGAGCAACATATGCTCCCATCCAGACGATGTCTCTTTCAGGGAAGACCTTGCATTTTCCAGCATGACAAGGCCAAACCTCATACTGCATCAATTACAGCATCATGGCTGCGTAAAAGAAGGGTCCGGGTACTTGAACTGGCCAGCCTGCAGTCCAGATCTTTCACCCATAGAAAACATTTGGCGCATCATAAAACGGAAGATACGACAAAAAAGACCTAAGACAGTTGAGCAACTAGAATCCTACATTAGACAAGAATGGGTTAACATTCCTATCCCTAAACTTGAGCAACTTGTCTCCTCAGTCCCCAGACGTTTACAGACTGTTGTAAAGAGAAAAGGGGATGTCTCACAGTGGTAAACATGGCCTTGTCCCAACTTTTTTGAGATGTGGTGTTGTCATGAAATTTAAAATCACCTAATTTTTCTCTTTAAATGATACATTTTCTCAGTTTAAACATTTGATACGTCATCTATGTTCTATTCTGAATAAAATATGGAATTTTGAAACTTCCACATCATTGCATTCCGTTTTTATTTACAATTTGTACTTTGTCCCAACTTTTTTGGAATCGGGGTTGTAAGAGCATCTGCTAAATGCCATTAATGTAATAACAGCAATGCAGATACTGTACATATTTTATTAATGTATGTGACGGTGTGGAAATCCCAACACTTTTTTCTTATTTGTAGTCCCCTCAAGTAATCAGATAAAAGGTGAAGCTGTCAAGCCATAATCAGCCTGAAAAATCAGAGTGGTACCAAAACATCTGGAGCCAAATCAACTATTTGGCACCTTCTTAAAAAAAGATGGATCACATTAATAAGCTCAGAAACACCAAAAGACCCCTAAATAACCAACAACTGTGGTGAATTCTGTAGTGAAAAGAACTGAAGGAAGACTTCTTTCCTTAGTTAAGGAAAAACTCAAGAACAACAAATGGCCTGATCAAGAACACCCTCTAGGAAATAGGTGTATTTCTTACCCCTTTTCCACCAACAAGGAATGGGTTCCATTCTAGTTCACACACCAAATTTTGAACCAATTGGTCGGAGCATTTCGACCAAAAATAAACCAGTTTGGAGCCTTAAAAGTTATTTCTCAGATGGAACCAAAATATAGCTGGTTTTTCCAACACGAACAATGATTACATCAGTGAGTGCGTTGATAATTTGGAGAAGGAGCAGAGAGCAGCAATGGATACATATTCAGAAAAAAAATGGAATGAAAAATGTATGCAGTTACAGAACAAAAGCTTACAGGTAATCAATGTGCTCAACCATCTTGCTACAACGGTTTACTCCTGTTGTGCATCATGCAACACCTTCCATTCATGACACATCTTTGGCGGCACGGTGGTGTAGTGGTTAGCACTGTCGCCTCATAGTAAGAAAGTTCTGGGTTTGAGCCCAGTGGCTGACGGAGGCCTTTCTGTGCGGAGTTTGCATGTTCTCCCCGTGTCTGGGTGCTCTGGTTTCCCCCCCACAGTCCAAGGCCATTAGGCTAATATGGGGCAGCCATGGCTTGAGGTTGGGCTAAAGTACCCTTGAACAAGGCACCTAACCCACAACTACTCCCTGGGTGCTGTAGCATCGCTGCCCACTGCTCTGGGTATGTGTATGCACATGTGTGTTCACTGCTTAGGATGGGTTAAATGCAGAGGTTAAATTTCACTGTGTGCTTTAAGTCTGCGATTGAGTGTACGTGTGACAAATAAAGGCTTCTTTTTGGCTTGGCTTGATTATAACGGTTCCACTCAAAACTGGTGAAAATGCAGGCTGGTTCACTAACTGGCACCAAGGTTCAAAGAATTCTGAGTAGAACCGATTCAAGAACCCGTTCCCTGTTGGTTGAAAAGGCGCTTCAGTCAAACTCAACAATCAAGAGAAGACTTCACTTGGCAGTCACTGACCACAAAGGATTTACAACCAAGTGTTAAAAGTGACTGTTTAATTGATATGTTAGTTTATCCAGTTACTTTTGGCCACAAAGTGTTGCAGTTCCTACACTGTTCACCCAATTTAAATAAAAATTCCTTGAACCTAAAGCTGGAAGTCTGGAGTTGGCATTATTTAAATCCAACTCCAGTATACTGTGGTCGACAACTGAAAATACCATTGCTCTTTTAATGTCCAAATATTTAGGTCCCGAGTGTAAATACTGTATTTACAAGCTACTCATTTAGCTTCATAGCAAACAGCTTGCTGCTGACTGCGGTTACAGTGTAATGAAGTCTTAGGTAGCCTGGTTTTCTGGTTCTTACATTATATTAAGGTTCATATATAATTATTCAGGGGTGGCACGGTGGTGTAGTCGTTAGTGCTGTCGCCTCACAGCAAGAAGGTCCGGGTTCGAGCCCCGTGGCCGGCGAGGGCCTTTCTGTGCTTTCTCTGTGCTTTGTACAAAGGTTTTCATCACACAAAAAAGAAAATAGGTGTCAGGTTTATGCTGGTATTTAATTTTTTTTTTTTTCATGAAATTTTGCTATTCAACCACCTGGAGCAAAGTGCTTTCGGGAATATTCATTAATCTTCAGTAAGCACTTTATCCTCGTCAGGGTGAAAATGGAGCAGATTTTGGGAACCGTGGGGTGTGTGGTTCTAGGGCACAATGCACACAGACACATGCCTAGAAGCATGTTGGTAGACAACCCACCTGCAGTATGGTTTTGGGAGGTGGGGGAGAACCCAGAAGAAACCCGCATGGACATCCAAGTTCGAACTCGAACCAGGGACCCTGGAGCTCTGAGGTGGCTCACAGGTTACATCACTGGTAGTTTTGCCTTATTTTATTCATCTGTCTGTGAAGGTTCTCAGTCATCCAAGTCATCGCAATCTGTAGGTGCTAAAGAAGGCAACTGGATTTGCTTGACATCCTTGAAGACGTTTCGCTTCTCATCCGAAAGGCTTCTTCAGTTATATTGTTAAATTTATATAGTGCCTTTCTCAATACCCAAGGTCACTTTACAGTTATAAGGGGTGGGGGGAGTCCACCAAATAAAGCTCAGGATGCAGCTGGGCAACACTGCACCGTGGATCCACAAAGCAAGCACAGAAGCACCGCCACGCAGAACGCTGGTCTGTCCCAAACTGCCTGCACAACCGCAACATCGCTCGGAACACCGCGCCAAGCACAAAAGCACCGCCGCACAGAGCACTGGACAATTATGATGTTAAAAAGAGCAACAAGCTCACTGCAGTCCACAGTGAGGAGCACAGGCATCATCCACAGCGCACCAAGGCCTGGAGGGAACCGACGCCCAAAACTGGGTCCAGAGCTACACCACAACCGGTGGACAAAACAGTCAAACAAACATCAAACTACACAAACACAAAAAAGAAAAACAAAAGAAAATAAAATAAGCTCTGGTGAGAAGCAGCAGCCAGAATGCGCACAGCATACTCTCAACTGGAAACGGGGGGAGTCTGTCTGACTAGTGGGGAGTTCCAGGTAGTTCTCCTCTAATGGACTAAAAGCAACCCTAAGGAGAGTCGTTGAGGTCACATGGGTCATTGACCCTGTCAGCCATCTTATAGGTGTTTGTCACTAGGGGCCGGGTGTGAACGGTGTTAGCAGCCTAGAGTGTCGTTAGGGTGATCTGTGGGTTGTTGGCTCTCTCTGCCATCATGTGAGTTATTGAAGTCAGCTGAGTCTTGGTGTGGATGTGTATTCAGTTTTCTGGGAAGTGTGCCAAGGACTGCATTGTAGGTGGCTGATAAGTGGTGTCTCAGACCACCTCCTCTGTTCAGTGATGGTTGTTCCAGGTTGGCGATGATGGCTTCTTTTACTCCTCTTTCAAACTACCGGTCTTCTCTGGCTAAAATGTGTACGTGGCAGTCCTGAAACGAGTGTCCTTTGTTATTGAGATGAAGATAGACTGCAGAGTCCTGGCCTGAGGAACTGGCTCTCCTGTGTTGAGCCATGCGCTCCCCACTCGTCAGATAGAACTGAAGAAGCTTTTCGGCTGAGCAGTGAACCATCTTCAAGAATTTCAAGCAAGTCTAGTTGCCTTCTTTAGCACCTATGGTTTTTATTTTATTCATACTAATATATTTAAAATGAATAATTATATCTCATTATCTCTAGCCGCTTTATCCTGTTCTACAGGGACGCAGGCAAGCTGGAGCCTATCCCAGCTGACTACGGGCGAAAGGCAGGGTACACCCTGGACAAGTCGCCAGGTCATCACAGGGCTGACACATAGACACAGACAACCATTCACACTCACATTCACACCTACGGTCAATTTAGAGTCACCAGTTAACCTAACCTGCATGTCTTTGGACTGTGGGGGGAAACCGGAGCACCCGGAGGAAACCCACGCGGACACGGGGAGAACATGCAAACTCCGCACAGAAAGGCCCTCGCCGGCCACGGGGCTCGAACCCGGACCTTCTTGCTGTGAGGCGACAGCGCTAACCACTACACCACCGTGCTGCCCGTTTGTACATTATTCTTTTTTTTTTTTTTTAGAAGAAATTAACATTTTCCTTATTACACAGGTAGAACATTCCCAACTGGGGAAAAAGAAAGGAGCTAAGAAACCTAGCTAGTCACAAGTATCAAACAAGATGGCTGGTTGTGTTTGAGGACAAAATTTGTTTTATTTATGAACAACTATTCCCTTATCAGAAATGACAACTGGTTTGTAAAGCTTAAACTTATTTTCGATAAAGAATGGGGTAGATATATACTGTATATCCCATTCTGCATCAAAACTCACCAACTTCATCTTTAATCTTAAGAACAATGATGTTTCCGCATCCATTTCCTCCAAAACCAACACATACATTCATAACTGGCTAAACCTGTGATATTGCTTATGGAATTAAATACTGAACATATTTTATCGGATGTGTATTCAATTAAAGAATGCCTGCATTATAAATGGTCATTGTTAATCCATACTGAGTCTAGGAACCAAATCTTGTTTGTAATTTATTCAGATTCACACTGATTGCTTCGTTACATTTCAGTAGAAATGGTTTTATTAATTTGTGACTTCTGGCATGCACGTGTGTGCTTTCTGCCACACAATTAGAAAGAAAAAAAAACCCAATATGAACAAAAAAAAAAAAAAGCAAGTCAGTCTAACAGGGACAGAGTGAGAGACTGGAACACATGACCTGATTTCACCCACCATTAACTAGACGTGACTTGTCTAATTTCTTATTCGTGAAGACTCCAGTGCTGTTTTGGGGGGAATTTCTGTATCAATCAGACTGTTTTAGCCATTAAATGATCAACTTTACATTACATTACACAAACACAAAACACACACACCGCAGAGCTGCTGTGTTCCCGATCCACCCTTTGACTCCATTTCACTGGTGGAAAATCCCCAGTAGTCCATATCTTCAACCAAAGAGTGAGACTAATAAAATTGAGGGGAGAGCTGGCCATCACTGAATAAGTCCTTCATCAAGTTATCCTGGAAGAGGACGTGCACTGAAGTGTGTGGGTTCATGTTTGTTTTTGTATACGTGCCTCACTGGGGCAGTTGCAGCAGTGTGCCCTGACCCGAGGGCAGGTAGGTGACGTTGCGTGAGCGGCTGAGTTGGAAGGCGATGTCCTCGGCTGCCTCCAGTTTCCTCAGCTCCACCAGGCCGTCTCCTGCCACGGCCAGAGAGTTAGCGATGAGCAGCGCAGCCTGAGAATCACCTGCTGCTGAAATGATGGCTGCTTGCTTCTGTTGCTCTGCCTGCGCACACACACACACACACACACACACACACACACACTATTATAGCAAAATTATATATAGAACCTACTTCACCCACTTTTGGCAAGATGCTCTGAATACCAAGATATCCTGGTATCTCAATGTCTAGCTTGAAAGTCTGCTCAAGACTGATACAAAAAAAAAAAAAAAAGGATCCAGTTATACTCAGGCCACCATGTGCAATATTGTTCATACAGAAGCAAATTATAAAAATTACTAGCCTGGGCCCGCCCATCCTAAGTGTGACGCAACACGAGGGCCTGTTGCAAGCTTAGTCTGGCAAGGCAAGCTATCTCCAGCTCTTCCAAGCTCCCGAAAAATCGGGAGTCAATCAACTTTGAGCATCTCCAACAGCCCTGGGTAGAGGCGTGTTCAAGGCAGTGACGTAGAAGAACTGCGACCGGAAGCCATAGATTGTTTACAGAATCTATGCCGGAAGCGCTTCATTCACTAGAAACATTACGAACATGGAGCAGCGGCAAGCCTTTGACACAGCGGTAGATGCTGTATTGAAAGCATTCAACGGGAAGTTCTCACTGAAAACGGAGCAAAGAGCAGCCCTGGAGGTATTTATCTTCTTCCTGTTACTCAAGCAGTTTCCGTCGCGTCACATATGTCAGAGGAAAGAGTGATGTGATTGGTTTAAGCTTCGTCACAGCCTTTTCTGGCTTCAACCAGTAGCAAACTGAGGCATTTCAGGGAGGCGGGTCAACCACGCCTTTGGGAAACGGTTGGGCTTAATATCTTTGCCAGACCAAATGCTCGCAGAGCTTTGAAGTCACGTTAGCCAGACTAAAAAATTACTGTGCTTAGGTTTGGGCTTTTAATTAAACTAGGGCTGTCAAAGTTAATGCGATAACACGTTAAGGCAAATTCCTTTTAAACGGCACTAATTTTTGTGGCTACTGCCTCATAGAGGTGGAGCCACGATGTCATTGTGTTGTAAGAATGAGCGCAACAATAGCAAAACTTCGCAACCAATCAGCACTTACCCTGATCACGTTCGATTACTCGTTCTACTTCTTGATAAACTTCGGAACCAATCAGAACCAGAAACGAAATAAAAACCTCGTTATAACTTTGTAGTATTGGAAGATAATCCGCAGATAAAAAGATAAACGAAATTCACCTCGTGGTTCGCCAAGGCTACTGATTCGGTATCAAGTAAGTGGTGTTTATTTTAAGAAAATTTACCTTTTGATCATCACAGCTTTTGTTTGGTCCTTCTGAAAGGCCAAATGAAAGGTTTTTTTGAGCTTTATGGCAGATATTTACGCCAAGAATTCCAGCCATTCAACAAAAACTCGAGAAGACAGCGAAGACCACGTTGGAATCTTTTTGAGCGATCCGCTCGGTTTGCAAATACAAAAGTCCCATGTGGGAATAAATCAGCTCCTTCGTAAAAACTAAGAATAAATGTTAAAAGTATAATTGGCCAAACTCCTGCTATTCGCTTTAATTTTCTAATTTTCTTTTTTTTTTTAATTTTAGAGTCTTTACACTACACTTATGAAGCAAAACGTACTTATTATTACTAAATAATGCTTCTAAGACAATTCATGAACAAGTGCTTTCTTACCATTTTGAAAACAGAGTTCAGACAAAATTGGTAACCAAATACTATGAGCCCTGATGCTGTTCACAGCTTGGTGATGCTTGCAAGAGATGAGGTTAGTATAATTGATAACATGTATATATGCTATATTTACTGTATAGACATGGGATCAGAAAAATTTTATTTATAAGCAACAGCCACATGTATCCATAGAGTACCTATTTTTTTGATGTGTGGTTAATACATGCATGTTCTGTACTCCTGCCCGTGGTTTGGGGAAATCAGGAAGTGACTTAGAGCGAGTAGCTGGTTGGCGAAAGTCGTGATAAAGTGCACTTATGTACAGAATCAACCTACATTGTTGTTGCAGTCTGACTGTGTGTCTTTTATACACTTTTGATGGTCCAGAGGGGAGAAAAGAAGACACGTTAAAGTGCATATTCTGGACCAATCTCATTTTTTTTTTAATATGAAAGTATGTCCCTTTACACACTTCTCCAGAAGGGTAATTTTGCACAAGGCCATCTGTCTACAGCAGAAAAAAATAAAATAAAAGGCGTCTGGAAAAATCCCAAGGGAGTCTGGAGCCAGATTCGTGACGTTATCTGCGGAAGCGCCAGCAGGCTGCGCGAGCTTTGCACGGTTTCAGTGCACAGCCTGTGTAGACTAAGTTTAGCAGCTAGCGATTTTGCATTGAAATATGGAATTGTCACCTGAGCACAATGTTAATTCAGCTTTGGATGAAGAACATAATGAGATGTCAGAATTATTTCTTACCCTGGCAACAGTCAACTTGTGAATTGCCGATTTTCTTGGTCTTTTTCTCGGCTCTGCTTTGGTCCTCGGCTTCCGGGTGCCTCGCACGAAGCGCTCCCATTTCTCTCTCATTGTCTGGTCTTTTGGAAAACGACACGTACTAACCCCATCAAGATTGGTGTTGCTACACCCTCCTACGATACATCTGTTAACCATTTTAATAATTACGTGATAACGTTGAAGAAATTTGCAGAAAACCACCAGGTCGTTTTCTCATAAACAAACCAGCGCTGACGTAGGATTCAGAGGGAGGCGTCCCGCACACGACGTCACGAAAATCAATGTTTGCCGGGAAATCCAAATGCCAAGTTTTTTCAGAGGCGGACCAATTCGCCTCAAATGGCTTGATTTCAACTGAATTTTTCTGGTATTGCACAAGGTAAAAAAATTGCACAAAATGTGACAGATATTTGACCAAAGTTTAATATAAAATAGGAGAATTACATTGATCTTGCACCTGAATTTACCTGTGATATGCACTTTAAGGGCCGTGTGTGTGTACGCGCGTGTGTGTAAAAGCATGCAGGCTACATACTGGAGTGAGAGTTTGTTTTATTCTGAGAAATTTGTGAGTTCTGTAAAAGGTGTTTTTATAAACGCAGTTTTTGCTCATGAATGTACTGTATATTTACCAGTGAGTTACTGCATTTTACTGGAAAACATCTTTATATGCTGTGTGGCTTAGCAAGTGTGTTTATTTGGGTTTTGTATTTTTATTTTCTTTGTTTAAAGATGGCCACTACTGTTGTCCAGAGTCCACATCACTACATCAGTTAGTTTAGTTTATTTTATTGCATAGTTAGAGGCTGGAAGTTAAAGGAACAGTCCACCGTACTTCCATAATGAAATATGTTCTTCTCTGAATTGAGACAAGCTGCTCCATACCTCTCCGAGCTTTGTGCAACCTCCCAGTCAGTCAGACGCGCTGTTACTCCTGTTAGCAATGTAGCTAGGCTCAGTATGGCCAATGGTATTTTTTGGGGCTGTAGTTAGATGCGACCAAACTCTTCCGCGTTTTTCCTGTTTACATAGGTTTATATGACCAGTGATATGAAACAAGTTCAGTTACACAAATTGAAACGTGGCGATTTTCTATGCTATGGAAAGTCTGCACTATAATGACAGGCGTACTAACACCTTCTGCGTGCTTCGGCAGCGCATTGATACCATCACTCCTGTTTTCCCCCTCTCCCCCACCCCCCTGACTAGACTGTGTTCCAAGGAGTGCAGGCTACTTGTCTTGGTGGTCACGTTGGTTGTATTGACGGAAGTTAGGGGGGGCGGGGGAGAGAAAAAAAAAAAAAAAAAATAGGAGTGAAGGTATCAATGCGCTGTCGAAGCGCGCAGAAGGTGTTAGTACGCCTGTCATTATAGTGCGGACTTTCCATAGCATAGAAAATCGCTACGTTTCAATTTGTGTAACTGAACTTGTTTCATATCACTGGTCATATAAACCTATGTAAACAGGAAAAACGCGGAAGAGTTTGGTCGCATCTAACTACAGCCCCAAAAAATACCATTGGCCATGCTGAGCCTAGCTACATTGCTAACAGGAGTAACAGCGCGTCTGACTGACTGGGAGGTCGCACAAAGCTCGGAGAGGTACGGAGCAGCTCGTCTCAATTCAGAGAAGAACATATTTCATTATGGAAGTACGGTGAACTGTTCCTTTAAGGACAGAGCTAGGGGAAAATACTATATTGTTTTGTTCACATTAAATTGCGCTAAACCCTCAATTATAAAGCTAATGCTGCTTTATTTATTTATTTATTTATTTATTTATGTAGTTGGGGAATAAAATACCCACAAAATAATGTTTGCTGTGTCTAGCCTTATCCTCCCTGGCCACACAGATTTACATAAAGCAAGCAGATTTGTCCACTCCCACCCCCAAAAAATTTGAAAAGCATCTCTTCAAGGCACACGTAGAACAGATTAAAAGGGGGGGAAAAAAAGTGCACTTAATTGCGAGTTAACTAGGGACAATAACGTGATTAAATATTTTAAATCGACTGACAGCCCTAAATTAAAACCATTTCACAATGATGCAGAGTTCCTGTCTGTACATCCATGACTGAATTTAATAACCCTTCTTCAAGGAGCCTTTGCGCAAGCAATTTTGCTGCTAAAAATAAAACTGGCGATTGAAGGCGGGTGGGTGGGAAGCTCTTGCTCATCTGTTTTTAGGAGCTAACAGCAAAATCTGACTTATTACTTACATCTGAGCTGGATTCATTTTTACTCCCAACTATGATTAAGTTTTCCTTCATTTAAACGACCATCTGGATGAAGCAGCAATGCTAACATCATTGCAGGACTGAAAGACAGCTGCTTTCATTGTCGGTAATCACTGAAAAACAGTCGTCTCTCAAGTTGGTGGAAAATGAAAGAACCTTGAGGCTCTGGTTTGCATTTCTGAATGTGTGTGTGTGTGTGTGTGTGGGGGGGGGGGGGGGGGGGGGGAATCATACACATCTTATGGCATATATTTACTCTTTCACTTACTTTCTCTACAACGAACCTCGCCCTTTCTGCTTCCTGTTGGGCCACCTGCTTCATTTCTACAGCCTCCGTGAACTCTTTTCCAAATGTCAGATGTGTCTGCAGAGATGGAGGAAGAGTTACAACATCTTGAATAGAGAAAACATGGAGCATTAAAAAAAAAAAAAAACCCAGGGAGTGGGAGTTACCAAGGAGACGTCATCGAGAATGAGGCCGAAGGTGGACGCTCTCTCAGTCAGATCTTCACTGACCTGCCTGGACACCAACTCTCTCTGAGTGATCAGTTCTCCTGCATCGAACCTGGCCTAGACACACACACACAGGTTAACTCTGCACATTAACGTTATACATGTAGGCATTTCTCTATAGATGGAACGCTACTCACCACAACAGCCTTCAGCACTTCAGTGGTGATGGAAGGAAGCACTCTTTCATCATAATCCTCACCAATGCTGGTGAAGATCCTCGGTAGCTGACTTGCTACAGGCCTGAACAATATTCTCAGAGTGATGTTCACGTTCTGCAGATCTGACAAACAGGAAGTGGGGGTATAATAGAGTGAGTGTTATTGATTTAAAACCATATTATAGACAGTCAACACTATTGTACCAACATGCATATTTTTCCTTCACACTCAACCCTTTTTGTCCAACAGGAAAAGCGTTCTGTTCTTGTTTATGCACTAAATTTTGAACCGTTCAGAGCATTTTGACAAAAAATAAATAAAGAAAGAAAGAAAGGGCGGCATGGTGGTGTAGTGGTTAGCGCTGTCGCCTCACAGCAAGAAGGTCCTGGGTTCGAGCCCCGGGGCTGGCGAGGGCCTTTCTGTGTGGAGTTTGCATGTTCTCCCCGTGTCCGCGTGGGTTTCCTCCGGGTGCTCCGGTTTCCCCCACAGTCCAAAGACATGCAGGTTAGGTTAACTGGTGACTCTAAATTGACCGTAGGTGTGAATGTGAGTGTGAATGGTTGTCTGTGTCTATGTGTCAGCCCTGTGATGACCTGGCGACTTGTCCAGGGTGTACCCCGCCTTTCGCCCATAGTCAGCTGGGATAGGCTCCAGCTTGCCTGCGACCCTGTAGAAGGATAAAGCGGCTAGAGATAATGAGATGAGATAAATAAATAAAATGATCCAGAACCTTAAAAGTTGGTTCCCAGTTTTTCCAGAGCAAACCGTAATGACATCAGTGGGCGTGTCATTAGTTTGGAGAGGAAGTAGAACGCAGCAATGGGGAACACAACAGAAAAGGATACATCTTCCAAATAAATGGACCGAAAACAAATACCTGCAATAACAGAACAAAAGCTCACAGGTAAGCAATGCGTATATCGCATATCTTGCTATGATTGTTTACTTCCGTTGTGAATTTGCAGCGGAATTCTGAACGGAACCAGTTCAAGAACCCGTTCCCTGTTGGTCAAAAAAGGGTGAAAGAGACTGACTGACAGTCAGGGACACATGCACAGAGAGAGACACACACACACAATAGTCCTTAAACCGTTCTCAGATTTACAGTTGTGTTTGTGTTCATTTACAATTACACAATTTTAAATTTACTCTTTTTTTTTTTTTTACTGGAATGACAAAACCACAGCAATATCCATTCAGGTCCAGATCATGAGAGTCACTTTCTCTCTGACAGCACTTACCTTTGCTTCCAGTGATCACAGGAACATTGCGTGGTCGGGACCTGCAGTCAAAGATGATGGGTTTCTGGACCCAAGGAATCAGGAAATGTGTTCCTTCTCCAGCCACGGTGTCCTGAACGCCTCTAAAGCGGTCAAAGATGACTGCCCTGTGGCCAGCATCAACTGCACAACAGACACAAAGCACAGATATAACTTTAAAACAAGAGACCTCTAATGCCGCTTTTCCACTACCAACGCGGCTGAGTTGGGCTGAGCCGTGCCGTGCTGAGTTGGGCTGAGTCGAGCTGAGCGGGGCTGTTGGAGTTGCATTTCGACTACAACCGCGCTGAACCATGCTGGCTGGAAGTGGGTGGACATATTGGGTGGAGTTAGCGAAAGTGGGTGGACGTCACGTGATGTCGTTAGGTGGCGCAAACAGTGACATCAGTGATCTTTTAAGCGGTAGTCTCACGACCCGGATAGTAAACAATAAACATGGAGGACATGGAGTCGTTAGTGTTGCTGGTCTTGGTGCTGTGGCTTGTTGTCACCGACAACGCCAACAGATACTGGCAAGAGCGTATAGATGAGGCGAGGCGCATAAGGCTCCATAATTCTCGTAATTCTTCTTCTTCCGGGTTTACGGTGTTTACAGATCCCAGCGTACTCACGGGGCGTGTGTGGGCATGCGAGGACACTCCTCCTCACCAATCAGTGCACAGGGGAGCGTCTCCTCACGCCCCTAGCCCCACTCGGCTCGGTTTGGCTCGCTTCAGCCCCACTCCAAAACCGTGCGAGTTTTGGGTGCTAAGTAAGGCTGAAGCGAGCTGAGTTGTGCTGCTCTGAGGTAGTCGAAACGCGAGCCGTGTCGGGCTGAAGTGAGCTGAAAAAGGGTAGTGGAAAAGGGCCAAAAGATCTAAATGATCAAGAAATGAAGAAAGCTGCAGATAATTCTAAGCAGGTTGTTTCTATAAACTGGCAGCCTTGAAAAGATTTCAAATTAGGAAACCTTAGAATATTAATATCAAATAATCAGTGGTGCTGAAAGATTTGAAATTCGACTTATTTATACACCAACGTTGCAGCTCTTTCTTCCTCTCCATTGTCATGGTTACAATTTCAGATGGAGGAATAGTCTTCACAGGAGGAGCGCCAGCGATTACAGAGACGTGTGATGAAGTGGTTGCATTAAAGTCAAGTGGACAGCCAGAACTGGCCGCCAAAAGCAAAATGTTAGGGAGGAAGGAATTATCAGTAACACAGCCAACACAAATCCAAAACATCCAGGAATGCTTTGTATCTCAGTTCTCCTTCTCCTCCAACCCCATCTGCCAGGCTAATAAACTCCCTACTGATACGATAAGCTAGTAAAATCACTACAATTAATACCATACATGAATGCTATTTACATTAATGAAAGGGCAAAAAGCCCCCCCCCAAAAAAAACGAGATAGAACGCCAGCGGTGTCGATGGGGATGCCTCCGCCTGATAGACTACACGCCTTATTATGTTGTGATTTGGGGATGGACATTTGACCTCACAGTAATCGTGACCAAGTGAAATTACTTGTATTAGCCTTGGAGACATTGTGTTCACAAGGTTTTCGGACAGACATTTGACTTCACAGTGACCTTGACCTTAGACCTTTTGATCTCAAAATCTAATGAGTTTATCTTTGTCCCCAAATGCACAAATGGTGAAAGTTTGGTGAAATTCCTTTGATTTGCCTTGGAGATTGTGTTCAAAAGGTTCTCGGACAGACATTTGACCTCACAGTGACCTTGACCTTAGACCTTTTGATCTCAATCAGTTCATGTTTATCCCAAAGCACACAAATGGTGAAAGTTTGGTGAAATTCCTTTCAATAGCCTTTGAGATATCGCGTTCACAAGGTTTCGGGGCCAACGCATGGACGGACAACCCGAAAACATAATGCCTCCTGCACCTTACGGTGGCGGAGGCATAAAAATGATTCTTTCATCAGATAAACAAGCATTACTTGAGGACAGGACAGCAAAATTGCTGTATTTAGATTTAAAACTGTTTGATTACAGCAGTCTTTTAAGATCTATAAGATAATAGGCCTTTCAATTCTATAATTTGGGCTACACCCGGTATTTCTGAATTTTGGGCCTTACATTTTTTTTTCGAGCCCCGGGGGGGGGGGGGGGGGGGGGGGGGGGGGGGGGGCTCACCCCCCTTTGTAACCCCCCCCCGCATGGCTGCTCATGGATTTTAGAGATTTTTTACCCTAAAAACCATTTATTTTATCATCAAAATTTTACAAATGTTGTTGAAATACCATACCCTGTTTGCTTATAAAATTGACACTTATACAAAAGTAGAACTCTTTCAAGTACATACAGTGGCGCTTGAAAGTTTGTGAACCCTTTAGAATTTTCTATATTTCCGCATAAATATGACCTAAAACATCATCAGATTTTCACACAAGTCCTAAAAGTAGATAAAGAGAACCCAGTTAAACAAATGAGACAAAAATATTATACTTGGTCATTTATTTATTGAGGAAAATGATCCAATATTACATATCTGTGAGTGGCAAAAGTATGTGAACCTTTGCTTTCAGTATCTGGTGTGACCCCCTTGTGCAGCAATAACTGCAACTAAACGTTTGCGGTAACTGTTGATCAGTCCTGTACACCGGCTTGGAGGAATTTTAGCCCATTCCTCCGTACAGAACAGCTTCAAGTCTGGGATGTTGGTGGGTTTCCTCACATGAACTGCTCGCTTCAGGTCCTTCCACAACATTTCGATTGGATTAAGTTCAGGACTTTGACTTGGCCATTCCAAAACATTAACTTTATTCTTCTTTAACCATTCTTTGGTAGAACGACTTCTGTGCTTAGGGTCGTTTTCTTGCTGCATGACCCATCTTCTCTTGAGATTCAGTTCATGGACAGATGTCCTGACATTTTCCTTTAGAATTTGCTGGTATAATTCAGAAATCATTGTTCCATCAATGATGGCAAGCCGTCCTGGCCCAGATGCAGCAAAACAGGCCCAAACCATGATACTACCACCACCATGTTTCACAGATGGGATAAGGTTCTTATGCTGGAATGCAGTGTTTTCCTTTCTCCAAACATAACGCTTCTCATTTAAACCAAAAAGTTCTATTTTGGTCTCATCCATCCACAGAACATTTTTCCAATAGCCTTCTAGCTTGTCCACGTGACCTTTAGCAAACTGCAGATGAGCAGCAATGTTCTTTTTGGAGAGCAGTAGCTTTCTCCTTGCAACTCTGCCATGCACACCATTGTTGTTCAGTGTTCTCCTGATGGTGGACTCATGAACATTAACATTAGCTAATGTGAGAGAGGCCTTCAGTTGCTTAGAAGTTACCCTGGGGTCCTTTGTGACCTCGCCAACTATTACACACCTTGCTCTTGGAGTGATCTTTGTTGGTTGACCACTCCTGGGGAGGGTAACAATGGTCTTGAATTTCCTCCATTTGTACACAGTCTGTCTGACTGTGGATTGGTGGAGTCCAAACTCTTTAGAGATGGTTTTGTAACCTTTTCCAGCCTGATGAGCATCAGCAATGCTTTTTCTGAGGTCCTCAGAAATCTCCTTTGTTCGTGCCATGATACACTTCCACAAACGTGTTGTGAAGATCAGACTTTGATAGATCCCTGTTCTTTAAATAAAACAGGGTGCCCACTCACACCTGATTATCATCCCATTGACTGAAAACACCTGACTCTAATTTCACCTTCAAATTAACTGCTAATCCTAGAGGTTCACATACTTTTGCCACTCACAGATATGTAATATTGGATCATTTTCCTCAATAAATAAATGACCAAGTATAATATTTTGTCTCATTTGTTTAACTGAGTTCTCTTTATCTACTTTTAGGACTTGTGTGAAAATCTGATGATGTTTTAGGCCATATTTATGCAGAAATAAAGAAAATTCTAAAGGGTTCACAAACTTTTAAGCACCACTGTACATTATTTAAACTTTCATTTGATAAAGATCAACTACACCTATGTAAAGGAAACATTGACATAGGCCTTTTGTAATAATAATAATAAAGTTTAATTTATATAGCGCCTTTCAAGAAACCCAAGGACGCTTTACAATAAGGAATAGGCACAAAAATGAATAGAAAACTGTTGCTATGGAAAAATATGACCACTAGAGGTCTCCCTTGCCCCGTGGCAATGACAAAACAGCACAACGCAGACCCTACCCTACCCCCCTAAAATTTTCTCAACGGATTTGCAACCATAGACATCCTAGGCCATTATTAAAAAATGTTCTGTTTCCGGTCCATTAGACCGTATCAGTGGATCATCAGATTAACGTTTTTAAAAACGATTCGCGTGCACACAGCAACGCCAATACACGGATACGCTAATCACATGACTAATTAGACGGCACGCAAGTTGAAATGTGTAAATTTCTCCTCAGCGGCTCGGCTCCGCAGGCATCCTGCGCTCCAAATCACTCCGCCCTGAACAGCGAGTGCCCTCTGGAGGGTGCGCACTCCGGCCCTGTGCAGCTCACAGAGCGTGCGAGTGAAGCGCACGAGCAGTGATTCGGGACTGAGCCGCTGTGCGTGTGATCCCAGTGCATATCAGGCATGCGCAAGTCACTCACCACTTGCAAGTGGAAGGATGGCAAGCCTAAAGCCAATCATAACTACACAATGGGCAGTATTTGCATCAGTATTTGCAGTATTTTCATACTTTTATACTCTTTAATGAAAGGTGATACAAGGCGGAAGTCCGCGCCGTTTTTCAGCAGTCGCGTCACATGACCAACGCCAGCGAATCAGGAAGGTGGATGTCACAGTGACGTTGTCCAATGACGACGTCAGCTAGAGCTCAGCACAGCGTATCCTCAATGTTTACACAGCACCGGACCAGACACGAACTGGGTTGAATACGTGGGCCCTGGCGGATTCCCGTTTCCCGGCGTTTCCATGTGAACGGACAGTGCATCCGCGAAGAAAACGAGACAGATACGGTCTAATGTAAACTTGGCCTAAGGCTCATACTTGCCAGCCATGACAAATAAGTAGCCGGGGGGGGCGCACACAAAAACTCCTGTGCACACAGTTCCCAGGGTTAAATGTATTTTCCACAGACCATTTATTTATTCACTTTACTCAAATACAAAGTAAAATGGCAGTAAATCTTTTCTTTTTTTGCGTATTGCATCATGAGGCGCTCCTGGCTTGTAAATCTCTTATTTTCGGTGCATGACACATTCACGCAGCCGAGTGCGTGCGCACACCGCATGTCGGGGCGCGGATGAGTTACTCTCCCTTGATCAACGGTTCAGTTTGACATTGTCAGTCCGTTAGATAAACATTTAATTTTATTAAAATCGAAAATTAATATTTAGAGCCTGTGGGCTACAAAAATAGTCATTAAAGTAGCCGGCTGGACTTAATTGTGTGGCCGGCAGCCGGCGCTTGTGGAAAGCCCTGTCGAATCAGCTCTGCGCATGCGCCGTGCGGCACAAAAAAATGGCAACCACCATGAAGGAAGGAGATCCGGAGTTTTCAAACATTTGCTTAAGTGTGAAATCGCAAAATGGTATTCTAGCGAACAACAAAATAGTAAAGATTCAGAAAAACAAATCATTCAGTGATCATTTTAATAGTGTAATTTCATCCGAACTAGGCCTAACGCTCGATTTAGAACTACAAAAAGTCCGTGTGTCGGACATTTTAAGTACCTTTGTAAAAGTTTTACAAATGTTGCAGTCAGCATTTAAAATGCTAACTTAAAGTTTTTGTACAAGTTTCAGTTGATTTAACTGTCATATTTTATTAAATGTGTCTGCTTTTGTAATAAAAAAAAAAGTACTGAAAGAAAAAGCAAACACAGCATTGCGATTTCTTATCCATCCATATATAATAAAAAAAATAAATTAAAAAAAAAAAAAAAATCCCTCCCTCCCGACTGAAATTTTTTTTTCCCACCCGGTGGACAGGAAATGGATTTTTTTTTTTTAAGGATGGCCCTATTACGTAGACGGAGCATCCAATGTAAATTCTAAAAGCGCTGACGAGACGCGGGGCCGCCATCTTGGAGTGGTGATACGCTGCACTCAGTGTAATGCGCTGGCTCGCATTTTTTTGTCATACATGTAGCTATGATAAAGGATAGCGGTGGGGGTTATTATTCATAGTTGGCTTCACGTTAATAGAATATCCTGATATTAAGTGAACAGATGTCGGAGATTGTTGAAGTTGAGGAAACGGTGATTAATATCCTACAAAAAACGTGTGAATACTAAATACATTAGATATAAACAGCGTAGCATTTTTCTATCGGCTACAACCACCAATCTGTTGCAATGGATAGGGTAAATTCAGGTAAAGTGGGACACTTTTTTTAAATAAAATGCGGTTTTAACAATCTAAATCCATTATAATGATTCAAATGTGTGTATGTTTTCTTTAAATAGATTGTTAAGAACATATCAAAGGGGAAATTAATCTAGTCAGTGAATTTATAAGAGCCTTTTACATCCTTCAACACAATCTGACCCCCCCTTCAGCAAAGCTGATGTATTCAGGTTGAGTGGGGCACTTTGTTTGGTATGTAGGACAATGTGTGATGACCATATATTGACCACAAACATTTTTTTTTTGTTTTAAAGCATATCAAAACATTTATTTATAACAAATTAATGTCAAACATAAAAAATAATGTAGTAAATGAATAAACTAGTAAATAAATTAAAAAGGTAGTATATGAATAAACATGTAATAACTATATATATATATATATATATATATATATATATATATATATATATATATATATATATATATATATAGTTGTCCCCCCCCCCGCCGTGCAAAGCCTTTGAAAAATGCTCCAATGGGACATTCTGAGGCTATCTGAGAGGGAAATTGTAACAAATTGTCTGTCAACATTGAAAAAGAAAGAAGTAATCTTCTTCTGCCCCGGACAGTCTTTGGCTTTCTTCCGCTTCGTGCCGCGGGATGACATCTTTAAATGCCCAAGTGTCAACAAAAACAACTCGCGAACTACTTCTGTCAAAAGCTCCCGTGCCGGTGGCTGAAAGGTCATTCAGTCTCGAGAAATCTCGCTCTACAAGTCAGCTGACCTTGTATGTAACCCATGTCAAATCTCGCGAGAGCAGCCGCGACAAGTAAACAACTAAACAACATGGCGCCTCAGTCTGGAGAACGCCAATTCGGATTGTTTTTGCACCGTCTGGCGGTGTATCTACTATGATTGGAATATTTTTGGAGCAATTATAACGTATTTGATGATCAGACACATTGTCACGTAGTGTTGCTGGGATGTTTTCACGGAGTCGGTAAGGGGGCGCACGCCGAGAGTAAGAGGGCGCAGCGCCCCTGTTCCCCCGTTTAGACGAAAGCCTGTATAATATTAGCATATAACATTAAAACATGACTCGTGAAACCACTTATCACACTTACAGCAGGCCACCCATTCCTCCATTGCCTTTCGGTCACTTGCATCCCCCATACACCCCCTTGCAGACAGTATAATAATAATAGGATGTCTATGATCTCGCGCTTATCTCACCACTCCAAGATGGCGACCGTATTTCTCGCGTCAGAACAGCCAACGCTCCGTCTACGTAATAATAGGATGTCTAATGTTTGCAACAATATAAAAAAGGTCCATTTTGACTGAAAAAAAACCGGAATTCCGCCAAAAAGCGGAAAACTCTCATCCCTGTTTTGCACAGTACTGCGTGTATAGCTATTGTCGTCGTCACTGTTGTACCTGATCCAGGCTTGAAGCGAATCATGTTTGGTTGACTTGGCCAGAATTGCAGCAGCAGGGTGCCCGGTTCCTTTCTGCACTCACACTTCCCCCATGGACAATTTAGAGTAGCCAGTTAAAGGGGAACTGAAGGAAAAATTTATCATCAAAATTCTATTTCTCATTTTATAAAATATAGGAATGTATTTCTGACGGCTATTTTGTCACTGCTATAGCAAGTTATGAGTGTTTGAAATATGCTCTGTAATATATCAGTCCATATGTCAAAGCAATGGCCGTAAACGAGATTCGCTGAGACCTGTGCGAGACATCATAGGACGGAAGTAAAACTTACAGCGGAAATCAAAGTGACCAACATCTGCCAACGTTGTCAAAAGACTCGCGCACCCTCCTTCGAATGCTGACATAATCAAGCCTGAAGTTTTCCCCGTGTCTGAAATCACTCCCTACATAGGGCACTATATAGTGGGGACGCCATTTTGTAGTGCTGTCCAAAACCTTAGTGAGGATTATGTGGAAAATGCGCTCAGTATAATATGTATTCATCACAAAAATACATGTATGTATTTATTATTTTGAAAACCCACCAGCAGCCTGATCTGGCACGTTTTAATTGTGTGACAGTAATGACGTAAATACCAGCGCGACGAACTAGTCCTTATCCTGTCGTCTTTCCCATAGACATATTAACATAGACGCCGCATTCTGCGTAGAATCATACGTCATCCTCGCCGCCATATTGGATGTGGCAAAATGGAGATTCTTCAACCGTCTCTGGTATAGCGTCTAGACAGTAGCCGAGAATAAAGATGCCTCATTCATGTGCTGCGTTTAACTGTACCAACAGGTTTACCATCCAAACGAGATCACATGGGATTACCTTCCACAGGTGAGACTAGAGCTGTGGTCAAAAAAAAAAAAAAAAAAAAAGAAAAAAAAAAAAAATCGATCCACGATTCGATATCGATTCACGCGAAAAAAAACACAATCGATTTCTTCCAGGTGCCTATAACACTATTTTCTCGAACGCGCAAGGGACTATTTTCTCCAACGCGCAAGGAGCACTATAAAAGCGGGTGCCGGCAAAATGAAACTTATAAAGAAAACAAGAGATGGACGAAGCTGCCTGGTTAAAAACACCGCCGGGGATGAAGTCGGATGTGTGGAAACACTTCGGCTTCAAACGGTATGAGGACAGAGACGAACTGGACAAAACGAATGCAGTTTGCAAGTTGTGCCAAATAGAAGTAAAATATCTGGGCAATACCACCAATCTAAGAAACCATTTATCCAGGCACCACCGCGAGACAGCTAGTGCTAAACCTGACGCGAAGCAGACGGCACTTGAAAATGCATTTGGTGTGAAATTTCCCCCACAGTCTAAGCGTGCTATGAGCCTTACAGAGGGAGTCAGGATCTTTATTTGTAAAGACCTCCGCCCCTACAGCGTAGTCGAAAATGCTGGGTTTAGGCTACTAGTAAAGAGGTTAGAGCCACGCTACGTCTTGCCCAGCCGAAAACATCTAAGCGAGACAGTAATTCCAGATATGTATGCCAAGTCAAAAGATGCCTGGGTATGTTATTTAACTAGAAGAGGGCCACCAAATGTCATAGTTTGTTACACTCTGAGACTTATCAGTCAAACATAATTTCTTGACTGATGAGCTATTTTTTTTTGTGGTCAGAAACCCAGACCTGGGTATGTTATTTAACTAAAAGAGGGCCACCAAATGTCATAATTTTGATTTAGACTTCAGATAAAACCTGGATATGTTTCATTCCAAAATAAATAAGCTTTCTTTCAAACTTGAACTCTTGTCTCTCTGTGTGTCCCTCTTACACATACACAGATACAAGCACAAACAGACATGGAGCTGTTTGTCAATAGGGTCAGTTTTTATTTAAAAGTTTTAAAGTGACAATACAGCAATATGTACATGAATCAATATTGAATCGAATCGGATCGAATCGGATCGTGACCTAATGAATCGAAATCGAATCGATCCAGGAAATCCGGATCGATTCCCAGCCCTAGGTGAGACTGGAAAAATACTTTTCATTGTATTTGGTCATTATAACGTAATTTTACGAACAGATTTTTCTGACTTTGTGGCTAATATGAAGTCTCGCGCATAATAGCCGCTCGGCGAAACCTGTCTCCAAACAATGAAGTATTTCCTTCGTAACTACGCTGATTGTTGTTAGTTGCTTAGCTAACTTTTCACATACTATGTAGGTTTCCCAAAAATAGACATGAAAAAGCAGTGGGAGACAGCTGTGCGACGGGAAGGGTTTTCTGCTACTCTGTCATCCATGCTCTGCAGTGAACACTTCAGAACGGAGGATTTTGACAGAACAGGTCAGACAGTCAGGATCAGAGAGGGAGCTGTTCCTTCAGTCTTCAGTTTCCTAGCTCATCTCCACCGGGTAGGTGTAGAGTTATAAGCAGTGAGAATTAGAGAATACAGTGCCACACTGTGATGAATGTTTTTAACCTTTCTGAATGTGAAGGAATCAGTGATGTATTTTGTTTTGATATGGCGTTAGAACCTGGCCGAACTCAGTTTGGCGCTCATTCAGCTCACTTTATTCAACGAGAGTAGGTCTGTGTGGTGACTCTATAAATAAAACAGTACATTTTTATTTTCATTCACTATTTCCAGTTTTTCCACTATTTCCATCATTTATCATATTCAGTCTTGTAGGTTGGTTATTGTGGCCTCAGGTTTTGGTAGCTTGCTACGGTATGCTGACTGATTAGCTTACCTGAGCTATCTATCGCGTATCTCTCGCTAGTTTGCAGTGTACAGGGTATTTCACACACTATTTATAACCATCACATTAAAAGTTATATATGTTGTTTTGATGCCTGTTTGTTTCCCAAATATATACATGTGTGTCTTAATGAGTGAATAAAAGGCATCGAGTTAAATATTATTGTAGAAAGGGGCTTTATGAAGTTCAGTCCATTTACTTGCATTGGTTTACGGGGAAGATTTGCTACATCCAATACGGCGGACACTCTGACGTATCCCAGCAACGGGGCCACCAGCTCAATGCGGCGTCTATGTTTATATGTCTATGGTCTTTCCAACTCTTCTCTACTCCATGTTGGTTTGAAGTCATATGGAATAGTCTCCATGTCACGTACGTGAGGGAGGCGGATGTATGTACAGAAGTATACAGTTTAATAAAGTGCAGAATATATACACAGTGAGACAAAATATACACAGGCAAATAATCCAAAACGGCAGGCTAGATCAAAAATGAGAATACAGGCAAAAGGGTCAGTCGAGGTGCAAACAGTACATCAAAGGCTAAGCGAGGACAAGAACGAGAAACAGGCACAAAGATCGTGAAACAGGAAATCAAGACAACGGGTAGAAAGGCTCGGTAATGCGTACATGCGTATCGTAATACTTCGCGATGCAAATGCATCAGCACAGTCCTTAAATAGGCAAACACGTTGTTCCTTCATTGAGTTCAGGTGCGCCTTGTTCACGGCGCGCGTGCTGGAGTCCACTCGGCGTGCCTTCAAGTTCACGCGCCACAGAGCGCAGGACTGACACGCCATCACTGATAAAGCTGGCAAATCTCGAAATTAATCTAAATTGGAATGATACGGTGATCTGGCCGCCGTGTAAACAGTTTTCAAAATGGCGGCGCTGACACTTCACATCTGAAGTCTTGCACAAGTCTCGTGCGGATAAGCGACGCCTGCCGTGGACCATACGAACTACATTCAACATGGCTAAAAACCTGAAAAGGCTGATGAGTAGCCTGGCTAACGCAACTTCAAAGCTCTCCGAGCATTTGGTCTGGCCAAGCTATTAAGCCAAACCATTTCCCAGAGCCCGTGGTTGACCTGCCTCCCTGAAATACCTCAGTTTGCTACTGGTCGAAGCCAGAAAAGGCTGTGACAAAGCTTAAACCAATCACATCACTCTTTCCTCTGACGTATGTGACGTGACGGAAACTGCTTGAGTAACAGGAAGAAGATAAATACCTCCAGGGCTGCTCTTTGCTCCATTTTCAGTGAGAACTTCCCGTTGAATGCTTTCAATACAGCATCTACCGCTGTGTCAAAGGCTTGCCGCTGCTCCATGTTCATGATGTGAATGAAGCGCTTCCGGCATAGATTCTGTAAACAATCTATGGCTTCTGGTCACAGTTCTACTACGTCACTGCCTTGAACACGCCTCTACCCAGGGCCGTTGGAGATGCTCAAAGTCGATTGGTTCCCGATTTTTCGGGAGCTTGGAAATGCTGTAGATAGCCTGCCTGGCCAGACTAAGCTCGCAACAGGCCCTCGTGTTGCGTCATGCTTAGGATGGGCGGGCCCAGGCTAGCTGAAAAGTGTAATGTAACATGCCAACACGAGTCACGATATAAGATTAATAAAACTAAAAACATAACTGAATAACACGTTAATTAAGAAATAAAGCAAGTTTAAAAATGACTTCGGTTCCTCTTTAACCTAACCACACGTCTTTGGATTGTGTAGGAAACCAGAGCACCCGGAGGAAACCCACACAGACACGACGGTAACATGCGAACTCCCCACAGAAAGGCCGCAAGGTTCAAACCCAGAACCTTCTTGCTGTGAGGCGACAACGCTAACCACGACACCACCGTGCCACCCTGCATATAGCTATAGTGTATACAATGCTGTTACCCGTTTTCGTGGAATTTCCGTTTCGCGGTTTTTTCTCGCGCATGCGCGTTCAGTCAACCAACATCGGGGGTCATTTTGATAGCTGTGGTCTGGCAGATGCCATTTTGGGAAAAATGTTCCGCATTGTGTCAAGTCAGATATTAAAATACAATGGTATTTAATATAATTTTGCCTATAGCTTCAATTTGTTATAACTTTTCACAAAAAAGATGTAATCCTATTAATATTTGATAACTTAGAACAGAGTGGCTCAAATGTCATCTGCTTCCATTGAGAAAGTCCATTACAACAAAAGCATGTGGTCCACAGGAAGTGCCCATGCATTTTTTTTTCTTTCTACGGATGCCCAGATAGGACATGTCCATTATATCAGTTTTATCACTTTAACACACCATTTGTTGTCAACGTCCTTCTTTCATGTTGAATTTTTATTTTCAAAGAAGCCCTAACCCTTATCTACTTATCGTTGCAGGACTGCCCTGCCTTGAAAAGACACAAGTGAGCAATTCCAGCGTTATGGACGTGACACTTGAACTCAAAATGGCAACAAATGACCCAGTGCATGTTTTATCGTCTCCCAGTATTTAAACAGGTGTTGCATATTTTAAGGCTGTACCATACTGGAGAAGTGATAGAACAAGAACAATTCCCATAGTACATCTAGGGCATGCCAGAAAACGCCAATAAAAGATGCGTTATGGATGTGACAGAAAAAGTATCACTTTTCTTGGGTGACTGTACATTTTTATCAAACTCTGTGAAATTGTAAACCTAATGTCGAAATGGAGATATCCATTTGATAGAGGGGTCCAAGGTGAATATTAAAAAAATCTTTGTTTAAAATATTTTGTATTTCATGCAGAGTTTCGGAAGGAAAAGTCAGCGTTATGGATGTGACGAAATTCCGTTATGGATGTGACGCGTCTGAAATAGACATGGCATATGTTTAGAAAATCAGCAATTTAACCACCATAACCCTTTGAAAAACTCTCTAAATATCAGCTAAAACTATCAAAGTTCTTAAATAATATTTAGGATGGCTATTGTTTTGCTGTTTTGTGGATTTTAGCATACATTTCTGTGGCTTGTGGGAATAATATAGAATTGTACATGATCAAAGTTGATTTTAGCTTGGGTTTTACATTATAAGAAAGAAAGACTGACAGTGACACATTAGGTTGGTTACAAATTGGTTCAACTTATTCACATCTGTAAAATACAGGCCTAGGTGAGATCTCTGGGAGTAGTTTTGATGTATTACATGTTGCTTTATTTTTGCATGGTGAGGTTGACATTTACATGGAATTGCCCATGTACAGATCCTACTCTCCTACTGCACTGACCAATGCATTCTGTGATGTGAAGGATAATAGAGTGTCAGTTAGTTTGCAAAGCAGCCCGCAAGCACAACGTCCCTGAACAAACACTCAGAGACCGTATCCTGGAACATGTTCCTTCTGAAGCAGTCAAGTCAGGTCCACCCGCTATGTTCACTGAGCTTCAAGAAGCTAGATTGGTAACTCATGTCAAAGACATGGCATCCATGGGTTACGGATATACCAGGTCCGACCTAGTGTCTCTGGCTACAGAGTTTGCACTGCATTTGGGGCTGCGATCATATGACACACCTCTTTCCCTTAAACGGTATCATGGCTTCATGTCCCGAACTCAAAACTGTGAAGTGTAGTGTAGTAAGGAGGCATTCTAAGTTTTACTGTCCGTGTCATGGTTTGCCGTGCAAGCCAAGTGATGAGGAATGAAACTTGCAATCATTCAGTGCCAACCTGTAAAAGCACTTGCCAGACGACACCCAGTTGTATTTTCACGTGATTTTATTTTCTGAATAAACAGTTTTCATTTGTTCGTGATTGTTTCTTCTGCTCCTAAAACATGTTTAACAGTGACATGGCCCACCAGATACACCGTAGATGATTGAACTTTAAAGAATGACGTGAATCCACGAAAAATGGTGACGACATGCCCACGTGATCCCACAATTTACATATTTAGAAAATGGCTGCCCCCAGCTGCAGATATTTACCAAGTATTTTTGTTGTTTTATGCATAAGTTGAGAACTAATTAGCGTTTCATGATCATCAACATCTCTACGTTTCTTTTAACTGTTACATTTATCTGAACCCTTATATCCACGAAAACCGGTAACACGCCGATATTAAATGACAACTATTTAAACTCCTCAACCTCCTTACCATTGTACAGGGCAGAGTTAACCACGCCTCCTCCAATGGCCAAGGCCAATCCCAACTTCCCAATGGACTCGAATAGCTTCGCCATGGCAACTGAGAGTCAGGGTCCTGGAAAGAATGACACACATTTGTAGTTTAAGGAGAATTTCTGATTACTGAGAAGAAAAAGTATCAACTGACCTGCTATACCTCAAGTGCCCTTGACTGTTTTATTTGAACCAATGTGTGTGTGTATGTATATATGAGTGTTTAGTCTACGTCTAGTTCATATCTAGAGTGTTTATACTATTTATATTGTCTGAGTGTTTAGTCTTTGTCTAGTTCTTATCTAGTGTTTACACTGTTTATATTGTCTGAGGTGGGGTTTACATTAGACCGTATCAGCGGATCATCAGATTAACGTTTTTAAAATGATTCGCGTGCACATAGCAACGCCAATACACGGATACGCTCGGCTCCACAGGCATCCTGCGCTCCAAATCACTCCGCCCTGAACAGCGAGTGCCCTCTGGAGGGTGCGCACTCCGGCCCTGCGCAGCTCACAGAGCGCGCGAGTGAAGTGCACGAGCCACGATTCGGGACTGAGCCGCTGTGTGTGTGATCCCAGTGCATATTGGGCATGCGCAAGTCACTTACCACTTGCAAGTGGAAGGATGGCAAGCCTAAAGACAATCATAACTACACAATGGGCAGTATTTGCATCAGTATTTGCAGTATTTTCATACTTTTATACTCTTTAATGAAAGGTGATACAAGGCGGAAGTCCGCACCGTTTTTCAGCAGTCGCGTCACATGACCAACGCCAGCGAATCAGGAAGGTGGATGTCACAGTGACATTGTCCAATGACGACGCCAGCTAGAGCTCAGCACAGCGTACCCGCGTATTCTCAATGTTTACACAGCACCGGACCAGACACGATCTGGATTGAATACGTGGACCCTGGCGGATTCCCGTTTCCTGGTGTTTTAATGTAAACGGACAGTGCATCCGCGAAGAAAACGAGACAGATGCGGTCTAATGTAAACTTGGCCTGAGTGTTTAGTCTATGTCTAGTTCTTCTTATCTAGTGTTTATACTGTTTATATTGTTTGTCTGAGTGTTTAGTCTATGTCTAGTTCCTATCTAGAGTGTTTATACTGTTTGTTTTTTTCAATTATTCTATTTTTATTTATTGCATTGCCTGTTTGCACCGTGGGTCAGAGAGGACTGAAATTTCATCTGTGCTGTATGTCGAGCATGTATAGCATATTTCAGAATCACAAATCAGAAACACTTTAATTGCCAGGTATGTGGACACACACGAGGAATTTGACTCCGGTTCACTTAGCTTTCATAGTACAAAACAGATTTAAAAAAAAGCGTATACACAAAAACAAACAAACAAACAAACAACAACAACAAAAATAGGTGCATAGTGCAAAGTAATCCAGGTAAGTTGAATCTGGATTTTAGCTGTTCATCACAGAAAGGATTTCCCTTTTGGTGCAATATGGTGCATAGTGCAAAGATGAATAGTAAATTTAAATAAGTATAAATACAAGTAACAGTGAGCACAGAACGACAGTATGAGTGTGCAGATATTTTACAAGTGATATTACTGATATATGAATCTGGATTTTAGCTGTTCTTTATTTTGACAATAAAGCTGACTTGACAGTATATCTGTTAGAGGCATATACAAGTATTTCTCTCTCTCATTAGGAGGAGCAGGAGGGAGCATTTATAAATCATGACTGCTGTAAATAAATGAAAGATGGGTTTGTTGAGTAAACCGTGAGCACCATTAAGAGGCCTGTTCTCCTAAAGGCGAAGCACATGTCTATCTTTATTCAGGGGGAAGAAAAAAAGGAACAGCTAAATCTGCACAATAATAAAGCAGGTAATTTCTTGAATTAGTCTGAATAATGACCGTGACTCTGAACTGCAGTGAAAACCCTGAAGCACCTGACGCAATCCAGCCTGACCTGAGAGAACGAGCCGAACTGACCATGTTAGCTAACATTATCGCTAGCTTCCTTTCAAAACAAACAGCGAAACCTGTTTATTTATGGCAGCAGAGCTTTTTGTTCTTATTATATCCAACATACAGTGAATAAATTAATAATAAAAAGTGTTACTTCAGGACGAAAAGCTTTCTATTCCAACACACCGTGAAAACTCACCAAGCTTGTGACGGTTCACCGTGACCTCCACCGGAGCCGACGTCGGAAACACATGAACAAGTGTGCGTTGTGAGCATGCGCGAGACTGCTGAATAACAACCACTCTGATTGGACAGATCGCGGCTCGACGTCTGAGTATGGAGAGAAATTATTGGTTCACTTGAACACTGTCGGTTATTCTCACTGGTTATTCTGCAGATCGATTAATAATAATAATAATAATAATAATAATAATAATGTTTTGTCTGACAGCTAATGCATTGTAAATAAACCGTGAAAATTTTTTTCCATATCTTATTTTTCCCCATTATTTATTTATTTATTTATTTATTTTAAAATATTTGTGTAAATACTTAATTTATCTAGAAGTTTTCTCTATTTTCTATTCTCTGTTTATCCTATAATGATGCTGCTGGAATTTTAATTTCCCTGAGGGAACCCTCCTAAAGGGATCAATAAAGTTTTATGTAATCTAATCTAAATATAAGTAATATGGATAGTATAGTATAGTATAGTATAAAATATAATATAGTAATGGCTTTCTTTTCAACTGATTCGAATTACTCGAAGCTACTATTTGGTTTCCATAGCAACAAACGCAAAACAAACAAACAAAAACCCAGAAAGAGTTATATATAATAAATTCGCTGATCATTTTAGGAAAATACCATATCAAAATCATCTCTGATTCTAAAAACAATCAAGCTGCTAAAACTTTTCATTTGTGCTCATTATTCAATGTTTTTATTTGAAAATTCCCTCTGGCTCTTGGTTTGCTGTTTGTGTTTGTATGAAGAACTACAGTGCTCAGCGTCCACCCCCTTTGAAAAGTAACCTTTTTAACAATATCTTAATGAACACAAACAATTTCCAAAATGTTGACAGGACAAAGTTTAATATAACATCTGTTTAACTTATAACGTGAAAGTAAGGTTAATAATATAACTTGGATTAGACATTTGTGTGCTTGAATGATCCTAGGAGCTATGTTGTCGGGGGCATTATGCCCCTGTCAGGGTTTCCCAAGGCAGACAGGTCCTAGGTGACAGGCCAGACTAAGAGCAGTTCACCAAAACCCCTATGGAGAAAAATCCGAGGACCGTGACGTCGCCCGGGATGACGCAGCCGGGGCCCCACCCTGGAGCCAGGCCCGGGGTTGGGGCTCGTATGCGAGCGCTTGGTGGCCGGGCCTTTGCCCATGGGGCCCGGCCGGGCTCAGCCCGAAGAGCTGACGTGGGCCCGACCTCCTGTGGGTTCACCACCCACAGAGGTAGCAGTAGGGGACTGGTGCAATGTGGATTGGGTGGCAGTCGAAGGCAGGGGCCTCGACGACCTGATCCCCGGACACAGCGGCTGGCTGTTGGGACATGGAATGTCACTTCGCTGGGGGGGAAAGAGCCTGAGCTTGTGCGGGAGGTTGAGAGGTACCGGCTAGAGATAGTCGGGCTCACCTCCACGCACAGCTTGGGCTCTGGAACCCAGCTCCTCGAGAGGGGCTGGACTCTCCACTTCTCTGGAGTCGCCCGTGGTGAGCGGCGGCGGGCTGGTGTGGGCTTGCTTATAGCTCCCCAGCTCAGCCGCCATGTGTTGGAGTTTACCCCAGTGAACGAGAGGGTCGCCTCGCTGCGCCTTCGGATTGGGGAGAGGGCTCTTGCTGTTGTTTGTGCCTATGGCCCAAATAGCAGTATAGAGTATCCGGCCTTCTTGGAGTCCCTGGGAGAGGTACTGAGGAGTGCTCAGACTGGGGACTCCATTGTGTTACTGGGGGACTTCAATGCTCACGTGGGAGATGACAGTGACACCTGGAGGGGCGTGGTTGGGAGGAACGGCCTCCCCGATCTGAACCCGAGTGGTGTTTTGTTATTGGACTTCTGTGCTAGTCATGGTTTGTCCATAACGAACACCATGTTCGAGCATAGGGGTGTCCATAAGTGCACGTGGCACCAGGACACCTTAGGTCGGAGGTCAATGATAGACCTTGTAGTCGTTTCATCTGATCTCCGGCCCTATGTCTTGGACACTCGGGTGAAGAGAGGGGCTGAGCTGTCAACTGATCACCACCTGGTGGTGAGTTGGATCCGCTGGCGGAGGAGGAAGCTGGACAGACCTGGCAGGCCCAAACGTATGGTGAGGGTCTGCTGGGAACGTCTGGCCGAGCACTCTGTCGGGGAGGTCTTTAACTCCCACCTCCGGGAGAGCTTTTCCCAGCTTCCGAGGGAGGCGGGGGACATTGAGTCTGAGTGGACCATGTTCTCTACCTCCATTGTGGACGCAGCTGTTCAGAGCTGTGGCCGCAAGGTCTCCGGTGCCTGTCGTGGCGGCAATCCCCGAACCCGGTGGTGGACACCAGAAGTAAGGGATGCCGTCAAGCTGAAGAAGGAGTCCTATCGGGCCATGTTAACCTCCAGGACTCCCGAGGCAGCTGACGGGTATCGGCAGGCCAGGCGTGCTGCAGCTCGGGCAGTTGCGGAGGCAAAAACTCGGAACTGGGAGGAGTTCGGGGAGGCCATGGAGAAGGACTATCGGTCGGCCTCGAAGAAATTCTGGCAAACCGTCCGGCGCCTCAGGAGGGGGAAGCAGTACTCTGCCAACACTGTTTACAGTGCGGGTGGGGAGCTGTTGACCTCGACTGGGGACATTGTCAGGCGGTGGAAGGAATACTTTGAGGATCTCCTCAATCCCACCGTCATGTCTTCCACTGAGGAGACTGAGGCTGATGACTCAGAGGTGGACTCGTCCATTACCCAAGCCGAAGTCACTGAGGTGGTTTGCAAGCTCCTCGGTGGCAAGGCACCGGGGGTGGATGAGATCCGCCCTGAGTATCTCAAGTCTCTGGATGTTGTGGGGCTGTCTTGGTTGACACGCCTCTGCAACATCGCGTGGCGGTCAGGGACAGTGCCTCTGGAGTGGCAGACTGGGGTGGTGGTCCCTCTTTTTAAGAAAGGGGACCGGAGAGTGTGCCCCAATTATAGGGGAATCACACTTCTCAGCCTCCCAGGGAAGGTTTACTCCAGGGTACTGGAGAGGAGAATTCGACCAATAGTCGAACCTCGGATCCAGGAGGAACAATGCGGTTTTCGTCCTGGTCGCGGAACACTGGACCAGCTCTATACCCTTCATAGGGTGCTCGAGGGTTCATGGGAGTTTGCCCAACCAGTCCACATGTGCTTTGTGGATCTGGAGAAGGCATTCGACCGTGTCCCCCGTAGTATTCTGTGGGGGGTGCTTCGGGAGTATGGGGTTCGGGGCTCTTTGCTAAGGGCTGTCCGGTCCCTGTACGAACGGAGCAGGAGTCTGGTTCGCATTGCCGGCAGTAAGTCAGACCTGTTCCCAGTGCATGTTGGACTCCGGCAGGGCTGCCCTTTGTCACCGGTTCTGTTCATAATTTTTATGGACAGAATTTCTAGGCGCAGCCAGGGGCCAGAAGGAATCCTGTTTGGGAACCACAGGATTTCATCTCTGCTTTTTGCGGATGATGTTGTCCTGTTGGCTTCTTCAAACCAGGACCTTCAGCATGCACTGGGGCGGTTTGCAGTCGAGTGTGAAGCGGCTGGGATGAGAATCAGCACCTCCAAGTCCGAGGCCATGGTTCTCGACCGGAAAAGGGTGGCTTGCCCTCTCCAGGTTGGTGGAGAAGTTCTGCCTCAAGTGGAGGAGTTTAAGTATCTCGGGATCTTGTTCACGAGTGAGGGAAGGATGGAGCGTGAGATCGACAGGCGGATCGGTGCAGCCTCCGCAGTGATGCGGTCGCTTTACCGGTCCGTTGTGGTGAAGAAGGAGCTGAGCCAAAAGGCGAAGCTCTCAATTTACCGGTCGATCTACGTTCCGACTCTCACCTATGGTCATGAGCTTTGGGTAATGACCGAAAGGACAAGATCGCGGATACAAGCGGCCGAAATGAGTTTCCTTCGCAGGGTGGCTGGGCGCTCCCTTAGAGATAGGGTGAGAAGCACAGTCACTCGGGAGGAGCTCGGAGTAGAGCCGCTGCTGCTCCACATCGAGAGGAATCAGCTGAGGTGGCTCGGGCATCTTTTTCGGATGCCTCCTGGACGCCTCCCTGGGGAGGTGTTCCAGGCATGTCCCCCCGGGAGGAGGCCCCGGGGAAGACCCAGGACACGCTGGAGGGACTATGTCTCTCGGCTGGCCTGGGAACGCCTCGGTGTTCTTCCCGAGGAGCTGGCCGAGGTGTCTGGGGAAAGGGAAGTTTGGGCTTCCCTGCTTAGACTGCTGCCTCCGCGACCCGGTCCCGGATAAAGCGGAAGAAGACGAGACGAGACGAGACGAGGGATTAGACATTTTTTCAGTTTTACTCAAATTAGGGTGGTGCAAAAATGAGTACACACCACAACAAAAACTACTACATCTAGTACTTTGTATGGCCTCCATGATTTTTAATGACAGCACCAAGTCTTCTAGGCATGGAACGAACAAGTTGGCGACATTTTGCAACATCAATCTTTTTCCATTCTTCAACAATGACCTCTTTTAGTGACTGGATGCTGGATGGAGAGTGATGCTCAACTCGTCTCTTCAGAATTCCCCATAGGTGTTCGATTGGGTTCAGATCAGGAGACATACTCGGCCACTGAATCACTTTCACCCTGTTCTTCTTCAGAAATCCAACAGTGGCCTTAGATGTGTGTTTAGTCATGTTGGAAAAGTGCACAACGGCCAAGGGCACGGAGTGATGGTAGCATCTCTTTCAGTATAGAGCAATACATCTGTGAATCGATGATGCCATCAATGAAATGCAGCTCCCCGACACCAGCAGCACTCATGCAGCCCCACATAAGGACACTGCCACCACCATGTTTCACTGTAGGCACCATGCATTTTTCTTTGTATTCCTCACCTTTGTGACGCCATACAGTTTTGAAGCCATCAGTTCCAAAAACATTTGTCTTGGTCTCATCACTCCAGAGTATAGAGTCCCAGTAGTCTTCATCTTTGTCAGCATGGGCCCTGGCAAACTCTAGGTGGGCTTTTTTGTGCCTGGGCTTTAGGAGAGGCTTCTTTCGTGGACGGCATCCATGCATGCCATTCCTCTGCAGTGTACTCCGTATTGTGTCACGGGAAATAGTCGCCCCAGTTTGGCTTCCTACTTCTTTAGATAACTGCAGTGAACTTGCATGCCGATTTTCTTCAACCCTTCTCATCAGAAGACGCTCCTGTCGAGGTGTTAACTTCCATGGACGACCTGGACGTCTCTGTGAGATGGTTGCAGTTCCATCTTTCTTAAATTTTTGTACCACTTTTGCTACAGTATTCTGACTGATAAGTAAAGCTTTGCTGATCTTCTTGTAGCCTTCACCTTTGTGGTGTAAAGAAATTATTTTTTGGGGGGAATTCTGAAGAGACAAGTTGAGCATCACTCTCCATCCAGCATCCAGTCACTAAAAGAGGTCATTGTTGAAGAATGGAAAAAGATTGATGTTGCAAAATGTCGCCAACTTGGTGCTGTCATTAAAAATCATGGAGGCCATACAAAGTACTAGATGGAGTAGTTTTTGTTGTGGGGTGTACTCATTTTTGCACCACCCTAATTTTAAACTGTGGGTGGTAGAAAAGGGCAACTGGACTTGCTTGAAGATTCTTGAAAACGTTTCACCTCTCGTCCAAAAGGCTTCCTCAGTTCTGTCTGACTAATAGGGAGTATCAGATATTTATCCTCTCCTGGCTCAGAATCAGAATCAGAATTCTGATGACCAGCTCATCTAAGGTGTCACTGAGGCATCATGTTGGTGTGGGTCGCTGGAGGCTGGGTGTGGATGGCGAGTCATTAGGGTGATCAAAGGATTGCCCGTTAGGGTGATCAATGGCAATCTGACTCTCTCTGTCCTCCTGTGAGTCCCCGAAAACAGCTGGGTCCTGGCGTACACCCAGCCGTCTGGGAAGAGTGTCCAAGACCACCTTGTAGATGGTTGACAAATGATGTCTTAGACCCCCACCTCTGTTCAGTGATGGCCGTTCCAGGTTTACAAAAATGGCTTCTTTGACTCCTCGCTCATACCAACGATCCTCTCTGGCTAAAATGCGTACGTCACAATCCCGAAATGAGTGTCCTTCATTGTTAAGATGAATGTAGACAGCCGAGTCCTGGCCTGAGGAGCTGGCTCTCCTGTGTTGGGCCAAGCGCCTGTATAGCGGTTGCTTCGTCTCCCCAATATACGAATTTGTGCAATTCTCACTGCACTGAATTGCATACACTACGTTGTCCTGTTTGTGTCTGGGTATTCTGTCCTTAGGGTGGACCAGTTTCTGCTTCAGGGTGTTATTGGGTCTGAAATGTACTGGAATGTTGTGTTTGTAGAAAATCCTCCTGAGTTTCTCAGATAGACCAGAAATGTAGGGAATGACAATGTTCTTGTGTTTGTTCCTGTTATCATCCTTGTCAGTTATGTTCCTTTTTATGCTCTTTAGGAAAGCCCAGTTGGGATAACCGCAATTCTGAAGTGCTTTCTTGATATGGTTCTGCTCCTTCTCTTTTCCCTCTAATGTTGTAGGAATGTTCTGAGCCCTGTGTTGCAAGGTCCTAATGACCCCCAATTTATGTTCCAGTGGGTGGTGAGAGTCGAAAAGTAGGTACTGGTCCGTGTGTGTGGGTTTCCGGTAGACCTCGATACTAAGGCTTCTGTCTTGTCTAATGTGTACATCACAATCCAAGAAGGCTAGATTATTCCCACTGACATCCTCCCGAGTGAAGTTGATGTTGCTATCCACTGCATTGATGTGTTTCGAGAAAGCTTCCACCTCCTGGATTTTGATTTTAACCCAAGTATCATCCACGTATCTAAACCAATGGCTGGGAGCAACTCCTGCAAAAGTGGTCAAAGCTATATGTTCCACTTCCTCCATGTATAAATTAGCCACAATAGGGGACACTGGTGATCCCATGGCGCATCCATGCTTCTGTCGGTAGAAACTTTCATTAAACTGGAAATAAGTGGTAGTCAGGCAGAGGTCAAGCAGGGTGCAAATCTGATCCGTGGTGAGTTTCGTTCTATCCAGTAAGGAGCTATCCTGAAGGAGTCGTTTTCTTACAGATTCGACTGCTTCTGTGGTGGGAATGCAGGTGAACAGAGAAGTGACATCGTAGGAAACCATGGTTTCATCTGAATCTAGTTTGAGGTCTGCAACTTTAGAAGCAAAATCTTGGGAATTTTTGACATGATATGGTGTATTCCCAACCAGAGGAGCCAAGATTGTGGCTAGGTGTTTAGCAATGTTATATGTGACCGAGTTTATACTGCTGATAATAGGTCTGAGAGGAGCTCCTTCTTTGTGAATCCTGGGGAGTCCGTATATGAGAGGCACGGCTTCCCCAGGGTACAATCTGTAGTAAAGAGCTCGGTTGATGGCTTGGTCCTTTTCTAGTTGTTGCAAGCAGCTAACAACTTTCTTTTTGTAACCACTTGTGGGGTCCCTCCTCAATGTTTCATAAGTGGTTGTATCACTGAGGAGACTGGTCATCCTGGAGTGGTAGTCCGCTGTGTTTAGCACCACAGTGCATCTCCCTTTGCCAGCAGGAAGGATGGCGATGCCCCGGCCCCCCCGAAGCACCGCAAGAGCCCTCCCCTCCTGGCCGGCGAGGCCGGAGGGGGGCGCCCCCGCACCGGACAGAGCAGCTGACATCCTCAGTCCAAGTTGTTCTGACTCCGCGCTGGTCAGGCCGTCGCTCCCGATGGCTGTCTCCGTGGCTGCGACGAGCTCCACCACCGGTATCCGCCCAGGTGAAACCGCAAAGTCAAGACCCCTGGACAAGACACCTCTCCCCGGCCGGGTGAGCACCCTGCCGGACAAGCCCTCCACCCACCCCTCCTCCATGTCCGGCCGTGTAGCCCGGCCAGATCTCCCCCCCCAAGCCAGACCCTCCGTCCCGCCAGAGGAGGTGGCCCTAGACAGCAATTCCCGAAATCTGCGCATCCGACGTTCCTCGCCGGCCAGGAGGGGAGGGCTCTTGCGGTGCTTCGGGGGGGCCGGGGCATCGCCATCCTTCCTGCTGGCAAAGGGAGATGCACTGTGGTGCTAAACACAGCGGACTACCACTCCAGGATGACCAGTCTCCTCAGTGATACAACCACTTATGAAACATTGAGGAGGGACCCCACAAGTGGTTACAAAAAGAAAGTTGTTAGCTGCTTGCAACAACTAGAAAAGGACCAAGCCATCAACCGAGCTCTTTACTACAGATTGTACCCTGGGGAAGCCGTGCCTCTCATATACGGACTCCCCAGGATTCACAAAGAAGGAGCTCCTCTCAGACCTATTATCAGCAGTATAAACTCGGTCACATATAACATTGCTAAACACCTAGCCACAATCTTGGCTCCTCTGGTTGGGAATACACCATATCATGTCAAAAATTCCCAAGATTTTGCTTCTAAAGTTGCAGACCTCAAACTAGATTCAGATGAAACCATGGTTTCCTACGATGTCACTTCTCTGTTCACCTGCATTCCCACCACAGAAGCAGTCGAATCTGTAAGAAAACGACTCCTTCAGGATAGCTCCTTACTGGATAGAACGAAACTCACCACGGATCAGATTTGCACCCTGCTTGACCTCTGCCTGACTACCACTTATTTCCAGTTTAATGAAAGTTTCTACCGACAGAAGCATGGATGCGCCATGGGATCACCAGTGTCCCCTATTGTGGCTAATTTATACATGGAGGAAGTGGAACATATAGCTTTGACCACTTTTGCAGGAGTTGCTCCCAGCCATTGGTTTAGATACGTGGATGATACTTGGGTTAAAATCAAAATCCAGGAGGTGGAAGCTTTCTCGAAACACATCAATGCAGTGGATAGCAACATCAACTTCACTCGGGAGGATGTCAGTGGGAATAATCTAGCCTTCTTGGATTGTGATGTACACATTAGACAAGACAGAAGCCTTAGTATCGAGGTCTACCGGAAACCCACACACACGGACCAGTACCTACTTTTCGACTCTCACCACCCACTGGAACATAAATTGGGGGTCATTAGGACCTTGCAACACAGGGCTCAGAACATTCCTACAACATTAGAGGGAAAAGAGAAGGAGCAGAACCATATCAAGAAAGCACTTCAGAATTGCGGTTATCCCAACTGGGCTTTCCTAAAGAGCATAAAAAGGAACATAACTGACAAGGATGATAACAGGAACAAACACAAGAACATTGTCATTCCCTACATTTCTGGTCTATCTGAGAAACTCAGGAGGATTTTCTACAAACACAACATTCCAGTACATTTCAGACCCAATAACACCCTGAAGCAGAAACTGGTCCACCCTAAGGACAGAATACCCAGACACAAACAGGACAACGTAGTGTATGCAATTCAGTGCAGTGAGAATTGCACAAATTCGTATATTGGGGAGACGAAGCAACCGCTATACAGGCGCTTGGCCCAACACAGGAGAGCCAGCTCCTCAGGCCAGGACTCGGCTGTCTACATTCATCTTAACAATGAAGGACACTCATTTCGGGATTGTGACGTACGCATTTTAGCCAGAGAGGATCGTTGGTATGAGCGAGGAGTCAAAGAAGCCATTTTTGTAAACCTGGAACGGCCATCACTGAACAGAGGTGGGGGTCTAAGACATCATTTGTCAACCATCTACAAGGTGGTCTTGGACACTCTTCCCAGACGGCTGGGTGTACGCCAGGACCCAGCTGTTTTCGGGGACTCACAGGAGGACAGAGAGAGTCAGATTGCCATTGATCACCCTAACGGGCAATCCTTTGATCACCCTAATGACTCGCCATCCACACCCAGCCTCCAGCGACCCACACCAACATGATGCCTCAGTGACACCTTAGATGAGCTGGTCATCAGAATTCTGATTCTGATTCTGAGCCAGGAGAGGATAAATATCTGATACTCCCTATTAGTCAGACAGAACTGAGGAAGCCTTTTGGACGAGAGGTGAAACGTTTTCAAGAATCTTCAAGCAAGTCCAGTTGCCCTTTTCTACCACCCACAGTTTACTATGACCTGGATGATTGAGAATCTTCACAGACACCCTAATTTTAGTAGAACTGAAAAATGTGTAATCTAAGTTATATTATTAACCTTACTTTCACGTTATAGGTTAAACAGATGTTATATTAAACTTTGCTTTGTCAACATTTTGGAAATTGTTTGTGTTCATTGAGATATTGTTTAAAATGTTACTTTTCAAAGGGGGTGCACTCATTTACGCTGAGCACTGTATATTTGTATTTTGTTACTGTTTTCATTAAAAAAAAATTTCTCGAGCTATACAGAACAGTGCACGATAGTGACATCTGCTGGTCAAAAGGCTGAAGTGCAGGTAGTAATGGAAAGCGTGTTCACGCTGCCTGTGCAAGGCCTCGCGGGAATTCGTGCACACGAGTTAAGAGGTCGTGATTACAACGTGGTGTGCTGTGAATTTTCCAAACCAGACCCTCATATTTCCTACATTACAGACACATCTGCAGCCTCAATCAGATCCAAAAATTCCACATCTGCAGAGAGTTGGTGCTTCCCACAAACCCTGTGTAACTCTCCAATGAATTAGGAATTAAGAAGACTGCATACAATCTCAGAAAGAACCAGTCAAAACGCCCTAAAGTTAATACAGACAGATATAAAAACTCATTCTTTAACAATCATATTTAAATATGAATTAGGTGTTTAATTACCAGTGTATAGAATTTGCTAAGTGTTTCTTTGATTCTTGGCATCGATGAATTTTTAGTGTTGATTGTTGTATATTTTTTTGTCTTCTGCTTTGTCATGTAAAATAAGATATGTATATTTATCTTATTGAATTAAAGATGATTGATTGATTGATTGATTGATTGATTGATTGATTGATTGATTGATTGATTATGAATGGCTTCTGGTGCATAATCTGGAAAGTGGGCTGTTACTGTCTGTGAGTTTTGTGTGTTCCCTTGTGTATGCATCAGTTTCCTCTAGGTTCTGCAATTACTGTACCTATATATATATATATATATATATATATATATATATATACTACCGTTCAAAAGTTTGGGGTCACTTTGAAATGTCCTTATTTTTGAAAGAAAAGCACTGTTCTTTTCAATGAAGATCACTTTAAACTAATCAGAAATCCACTCTATACATTGCTAATGTGGTAAATGACTATTCTAGCTGCAAATGTCTGGTTTTTGGTGCAATATCTCCATAGGTGTATAGAGGCCCATTTCCAGCAACTCTCACTCCAGTGTTCTAATGGTACAATGTGTTTGCTCATTGCCTCAGAAGGCTAATGGATGATTAGAAAACCCTTGTACAATCATGTTAGCACAGCTGAAAACAGTTGAGCTCTTTAGAGAAGCTATAAAACTGACCTTCCTTTGAGCAGATTGAGTTTCTGGAGCGTTGCATTTGTGGGGTCGATTAAATGCTCAAAATGGCCAGAAAAATGTCTTGACTATATTTTCTATTCATTTTACAACTTATGGTGGTAAATAAAAGTGTGACTTTTCATGGAAAACACAAAATTGTCTGGGTGACCCCAAACTTTTGAACGGTAGTGTAGATGCACTGGTGATTAAAGGAGAACTGAAGGCAAATTTTTTTATTATCAAAATTCTATTTATCTCATGCCCTGCGATGACCTGGCGACTTGTCCAGGGTGTACCCCACCTCTCGCCCATAGTCAGCTGGGATAGGCTCCAGCTTGCCTGTGACCCTGTAGAACAGGATAAGCGGCTACAGATAATGGATGGATGGATATTTATCTCATTTTATAAAATGTAGGAATGCATTTCATACAGCTATTTTGTCACTGCTATAGCAAGTTATGAGTGTTTGAAATATGCTATGTAATATATCAGTCCATATGGCAAAGCAATAGCCATAAACGAGATTCGCCGAGACCTGTGTGAGACATCGTAGGACAGAAGTAAAATGTACAGCGGAACTCAACGTGCCAACGTTGACAAAAGACACGCGCACCCTCCTTCGAATGCTGATGTAATCAAGCCGGAAGTTTTCCTTGTGTCCGAAATCGCTCCCTACTCACTATATTGGGCACTATATAGTGAGGATGCCATTTTGTAGTGCTGTCCGAAACCTTACGAAATGACGTAAATACCAGCGGGACGGACTAGTCCTTATCCTGTCATCTTTCCAACTCTTCTCTACTCCACGTTGGTTTGAAGTCATACAGAATAGCCTCCAGGTCACGTACGCGAGGGAGGCGGATGTATGTGCAGAAGTATATAGTTTAATAAAGTGCAGAATATATACACAGTGAGACAAAATATACACAGGCAAATAATCCAAAACGGCAGGCTAGATCAAAAACGAGAAATACAGGCAAAAGGGTCAGTCGAGATGCAAACAGTACATCAAAGGCTAAGCGAGGACAAGAACAAGAAACAGGCACAAGGATCGTGAAACAGGAAATCAAGACAACGGGTAGAAAGGCTCGGTAATGCGTACATGCGTATCGTAATACTTCGCGATGCAAATGCATCAGCACAGTCCTTAAATAGGCAAACACATTGTTCCTTAATTGAGTTCAGGTGCGCCTTGTTCACGGCACGCGTACTGGAGTCCACTCGGTGCGCCTTCAGGTGCACGCGCCACAGAGCGCAGGACTGACATGCCATCTCTGATGAAGCTGGCAAATCTCGAAATTAATCTAAACTGGAATGATACGGTGATCTGGCCGCTGTGTAAATGGTTTTCAAAATGGTGGCGTTAACACTTCACGTTTGAAGTCTCACACAAGTCTCGTGAAGATCACGCAGATAAGCGACGCCTGCCATGGACCATGCAAACTACATTCAACATGGCTAAAAACTGAAAAGGCTGATAAGTGTAATATAATATGCCAATAGGAGTCATGATATAAGGTTAATAAAACCGAAAACGTAATTGAATTACACGTTAATTAAGAAATAAAGCAAGTTTAAAAATGACTTCAGTTCCCCTTTAACTGGTGTGAATAACTGTTGCATGGTGTCCTGGGCTGGACTGGTGCTGGATAGACTCCAGATCCACTATGACCATCACCAGAATAAAGGAGTTACTGAATATGAATGAATGAATCTATAAATAACAGCTATATGCCTCAGTTAGTCAAAACCTGTTGGTGGCTTTTGGTCACATTGTGTTTTTTCCTCAGAAAGCTGTGACAGTAACAATAAATTTCATATCGATTCCATAATCTCATCTCATCTCATCTCATCTCATTATCTGTAGCCGCTTTATCCTGTTCTACAGGGTCGCAGGCAAGCTGAAGCCTATCCCAGCTGACTACAGGCGAAAGGCGGGGTACACCCTGGACAAGTTGCCAGGTCATCACAGGGCTGACACATAGACACAGACAACCATTCACACTCACATTCACACCTACGGTCAATTTAGAGTCACCAGTTAACCTAACCTGCATGTCTTTGGACTGTGGGGGAAACCGGAGCACCCGGAGGAAACCCACGCGGACACGGGGAGAACATGCAAACTCTGCACAGAAAGGCCCTCGCCGGCCATGGGGCTCGAACCCGGACCTTCTTGCTGTGAGGCGACAGCGCTAACCACTACACCACCGTGCCGCCCGATTCCATAATAATAATAATAAGTTAAATTTATATAGCGCCTTTCTCAATACCCAAGGTCACTTTACAATTATAAGGAACTAGGGCGTAATTTTGGGTAGGGACGCTAGGGACGTGTCCCTACCAATGTTCAGCCACTACTGTGTAATCACGATCAATAAAACCGATGTCCTAACCTGAGCAATGATTATATGGCACACAAAGGGTTAAATGTATGACACTGCTAATAATCCCCCCTCTAACATAGATATCATTCTCTGATTAGCTACCTGTTTCTCGCTAACTTACATGGTTGGCTATCCCAGCTGTCACTCCATCTGCTGTAAAAGCAGCACACTTCCCACAGCAGCCGTGACTACCCGCCCATCAACCCCCCCGTATCTCACACGTACACACCTGACCTACCCCACGCACCCCCCACTCTCCGTCAGCCTACAAATTGAGCTGGACTTCGATGTCCATGCATGCTTGCCCTACGACTCACATGCTGACTTGAGTATCATGGATGATGGCCCCCCTCCCAAGAAATGAGACATTCGTTCATTCTTCTTCAAAGTCAAGAATGTAAGTGCAGGGTTTCCGTCGAGCTTTAAAAACTCAACAAAATCCTTTTGATGTATGGAAACCCTTCATAAAAGCAATGCTGCGGCTCCTTAGGCAGGTTTAGCAACGTGACAGGACGCATCAGAGCTAGGCTACTGCATAGCTGCAGAGAAAAGGAATGCTGGAGCAATGTAACTTGGTGTTAGATAATATCCTCGATGAATGAATGTTAAATTTATAGACCTAATGGTTTTACAGAATGTAAGTAGTCAGATGTAGGCTACTGCATGGCCATGCAGATGTGCGACTTGCATTTCAGAATCAACAGCGTGACAGCCGCTGAGTCTGCTGCCGAGTCTGCTGCGTTCACCGTTTTACAGAGACCTCTTTCTACTACTACTAGGCTAGGCTAGATATAACAAATCCATGGTCCTTTACTGCCACCTACAGACGAATATTGGTAACTGAAGCATGAACATGAAGTCACAAGCACATCTGCAGTGAAAATCATAACACGTTACGAACACAGAAACAGGCAACAAAAAGACATAATATGGAAAATGGAGGGGCAACAAAAAGACAAAAATGGGGGGTATACTACAAATGCAATACTAATGTAATCATAATCATGCTATAATAGGCAATCACTAAATTATATATCCAAATATCATTTTAACTAAATTTGAGCTTAATTACAGAATAGAAAATGCCACCAGTAGCACCTATTTATGAGTGTCTCAATTTCATTTATGTGTACTTACATGTTACAGTTATGTGTTTCAATGGTCTTGATGTATGTTAATTGACAGTATTTTGCACTTTTGCAGCCCTTAACATCCTGCATGAGTAAAGCTGAGAACTCTGAAGTTGCCTCCTTGACTTTCATTACATGACATTACATTTAGCAACTTACTGTTACTGTTACTATTTTGGTACAGGGTATTGGTTACAGTCCCTGGAGCAACGTTGGGTTAGGTGCCTTACTCAAGGGCACTTCAGCCATGGACGGAGATGTAGGGAGAGGTAAGGGTGGGATTTGAACCTACAACCCTGGGATCCAAAGACCAACTCCCTAACCATTAGGCCACGGCTGCCCTCATTAACCTATAAGATCTGCGTGACATGAAATTATGATTGCTAATGGAAAAAAAAAAAAAACACCTTTTGGAATCTCTGCCTTGGATCACTTTTGTGTCCCCACCAATGTCAAAATCAAAGTTACTCCCTTGATAAGGAAAGGGAGGGGAAAAAAGAAAAGTCCACCAAATAAAGGTCAGGATGTCATTCCAATGGTGTAGCAGCCACAGTCCCACTAAAAGGTGATGACGCTGCGATGGCGCCAGGCAACACTGCCCGGAACACCGTACCATGGATCCACAAAGCGAGCACAGAAGCACTGCCATGCAGAGTGCTGGTACGTCCCAAACTGCCTGCACAGCTGCTGCGACGTCACCAAGCAACATCGCTCGGAACACCGCGCCAAGCACAAAAGCACTGCTGCACAGAGCACTGGACAACCCTGATGTTAAAAAGAGCAATGAGCTCACTGCAGTCCACAGTGAGGAGCACAGGCATTACCCATGGCAAACCAAGGCCTGGAGGAAACCGATGCCCAAAACTGGGTCCGGAGCTACACCACAACTGGCGGACAAAACACTCAAACAAAACAAAAAACAAACATCAAACTACACAAACACAAAAAAGAAAAACAAAAGAGAAAATAAAATAAAATAAAATAAAAAGCTCTGGTGAGAAGCGGCAGCCAGAATGCGCATGGCGTACTCTCAAATGGAAACGGAAAACTCAATTCGGCAAAAAAAGAAGTGCCCTAACTTATTTTACTCATTTTCTGTTCACTGAAAAATATTCCCCGAGTTATGAATTTAAGTTGCGTCAATATTTTCTTTTCTAAGTGATTTTTGTAAAAGAGCCAGTTCATGCGCGGGTTTACCTGCTTCTTCTTCTTTTGGGTTTTACAGCAGCTGGAATCCAGTGTTGCATTACTGCCATCTCCAGGTTTACTTTGACTGTGCACTGACAGTTACATCATTCTGTCGCTAAACGAACAGCTGATCACACCGAGGTGCTCGCTGACCACCGATATTTATTAGTTTGGTCCTGCGTTTCCTTTCCTTCACAACATAATGCCTTTTCTTCTCGCTTTCTGTTACTGTAGTCGGTCTTTCACGTTTCATTTGCAGACTCACATTCTCCATTTTCCTCTCCTGTTTCAAATTTGTATCCCACAATGCCTTGCACGAACAGGGAAAGCCCACAACGTGATGCATGACGTAGTATCTTGAATTGGGTCATGGTGAAGCAGGAAAAAATAGTGGAGAATTTAGGCCACATGGCTCTAAATTCATTAATTGTTCTATTAAAAAAAACAAAAAAAAACCAAATAAAATTGGAAGTCTGTGATTTGAATTAAGTAGCTTTTGGTCCACTAAATAAAAATAATTGGGTGTCTGGGAATATTCTTTTTATGACCTACACTTGAAAAATCTGAAAGGCAGTCTGCCTTTAAGGCAAATAACAAAGTGACAAGTGACAGGGTAAGAGTTATATTCAGAGTCTGTCCAGGAAGAAAAGTTCTACTTTCTATTTTGTTCACTGATCACGTCTCGGATCTGAAGACAGCCAGTCATCCATCCTCAGACAGACAACACTTCACCTCTAATCGATGAACAATGACAGGTTTGTTTCTCTTTCGATCAAAACATCAATGTCCTCTTGCAGAGCCAGACAACTTGCAGGAACATATCTCAGCACCAAAGCTTATCTTTTCTAATCCTCTTACACCACATAATTTATCCATGTGAAGAAATATCCTGGAGCATGTGTCAAAAAGTTTGGCACTATTAGAGAAGTCTGGACCTGAATTTCCATCCGTCATTTCACTCTTTAATTACATTACAGCCGTTCAATGCAATATGCTTATAAAAATGATGGTAATAATGTTCATGGCATCCATACACAAACTATCTAGAAAATAAGACTGTATTATATTTCTCTTATTTATTTACTTTTATTTCTTATGGATGGCTCTTCAGGTCTTGGATCAACAGATTCCATCAATTATCTTGTATTTCCAGGAAGATAAAATGTCAAACTAGAATAGCACTTGGTAGAGTGCATACCTGCGCCAAACCACAGATCCGGATTTGGGTTAAAATATAATCAATTGTTTCTTGGCCCATGGTCCACCTTTCCTCAAAATTTCATCAAAATCAGTTCACTACTTTTTGAGTTACATTGGGAACAGACAAAACTAGAAGGACACTCGGAAAAGTGCATAGCTCCAACAAACCACATATTATCAACATCAGAATCAAATCACTTGAACCTAGAATAATATTAAAGCTGTCCACCAAATTTCATCCAAACCCATTCACTACTTTTTGAGTTATGTTGGGAACAGGCAAAAAAAAAAAAAAAATCCTGGATCTACATACAGATCTGGATTTGCATCAAAATCTAATCAGTTGTTCCTTGGCCCATGATCCACCTTTCCTCAAAAGTTCATCAAAATCCTTTCACTACTTTTTGAGTTACACTGGGAACAGACAAACAAATGGAGGCGAAAACATAACTTCCTCCAACATAAGTTGGTGAAGGTAATGGTTTCACTGGAGCACTATAATAAACATGATGATGAACTGAGATTGAAAACAAGACTGCATAGAAACAAGTGATTTCACTTTAAAAAAAATCTATGTCTCTGTGCAGAGTTTGTTTTTCCCATGTCCATGTTGGTTTTTTGTGGATTTTTTCTGGTTTCCTCCTACCTCCTAAAAACATGCTAGTAGCTGTGATTGACTAAGATAAATTGCCCCTAGGCGTAAATGTGTGTGCATGGTGCCCTGCAATGGACTGGAGTCCCATCCAGTTTGTATTCCTGCCTTCTGCACAGTGTTTTGAATTTTGTTGCACTGTTCAGACATTTACACCACAGACGACTCACTTCAGCATCTTTAGGAAAAGCATCCTATTGGTATTAATATCACTAGATGGCAGCAGCAGTGCAGTTCTTTCTTTTTTCTCCCTCTACATTTCTAAATCTGCTGCTCTCATATTTGTACATGAGGTCAGAGATACCTTTGATTGGCCAGTGTTGCTGTGATTTATGGGGAGAGACAGTATACCATCCCTCTCACATAGAAACCATGGCCAATTTTTGGATTGATGTGGCATCATCAGGATTTGAACTTGCAATCTCATGATGATAGAGTGAACGCTTTTTAGAGCCTTCAGTAGAACTTTCTCCCAGAGGGCAGAGGGATGACCTGAACAAGCCCTTAGCCAGGGTTTTAATTTGCATTTAGGTTTGTTTTAATATGTGAAATATGAAACCAAACAAACCAAAGGAATCAATTTTGCTCCAAATTGGACTTGTGAAATGAAACGAGACTGTCAGTGATGGTGTAGCTCATTCCGGCCCCGTCTAGTCCAGAAGGAATGATCTAAAGTGGGCCACCTTGCGCAATAAATGTTGCAAGCTATATACATTATATACAAGCTATATACACCCTAGGAATACCTACCTATTTGCCAGAAAGAATCCAAAATGGCGAGGAATTGACCAAGAAGAAGCAATTTTTGTTGAACTGCTCATTAAGGCTTAATTAGTCCATAACTTCATTCTCATCTCATTATCTCTAGCTGCTTTATCCTTCTACAGGGTCGCAGGCAAGCTGGAGCCTATCCCAGCTGACTACGGGCGAAAGGCGGGGTACACCCTGGACAAGTCGCCAGGTCATCACAGGGCTGACACATAGACACAGACAACCATTCACACTCACATTCACACCTACGGTCAATTTAGAGTCACCAGTTAACCTAACCTGCATGTCTTTGGACTGTGGGGGAAACCGGAGCACCCGGAGGAAACCCACGCGGACACAGGGAGAACATGCAAACTCCACACAGAAAGGCCCTCGCCGGCCACGGGGCTCGAACCCGGACCTTCTTGCTGTGAGGCGACAGTGCTAACCACTACACCACCGTGCCACCCCTCATAACTTCATTAATAATTGTAATTAAGCAAATCTGAATAGAAGCCATATGCACCCTACGTACCCCTACCTTCTTGCCAGAAAGAATCAAAATCGGTGAAGAATTGAGGGAGAAGAAGCGATTTATATGGAAACTGCTCGTTAGGGCTTAATTACTCCATATCTTTATTATTAATTGCAATTATGCAAATTTGGGTAGAAGCCATATGCACCCCAGGCAGACCTACCTTCCTGCCAAAAAGAATAAAAATCAGTGAAGAATTGAGAGAGAAGAAGTCATTTTCGTGAAATGCAGACGATATTTCAGTGCCCAAAGAGTACTACTTTTTTTTTTTTAAATAATCCTTCTAACTGGTATCACCCAGAAGAGGATGAGTTCCCTTTTGAGTCTAGTTCCTCTCAAGGTTTCTTCTTCATGTCATCTCATGGAGATGCTGCAGTCAGATTTTCCTAGCCACAGTCACCATGGGCTTCCCAATTAGGAATCTACATCTACTGTACCTTACACTGTCAGAAATAGGGGTACAGTAAGAGTCCACTTCTGTTCCCCATCGTACAGTCTACACTAATGCACCCTCTAGGGCTCATTATTGGACTTCAGGGTAACTATGTGCACCTTTTTAGGGCCAAAAAGGTACATATATGTTCCCAATCAGTATATAAATGGTACAAATAAGTACCTTAGAGGGTCCTGCCCCAGTGACAAGCCATTGTACCCATGAAGGTACAATGATGTACTTTGTTTTCTGAGAGTGTATGTATTGTAAAAAGTGCTAGACATATACAATTTAGTTTAGTACTTTTAATTTATTTTTCCTAAGAAGGTAGAACACACGAATGCTTGTACAACGGAGAAGCTTTCTAAACCGACACAGTGGATGGGTGAGTAGAGATGCCTTCCTGTCCTGAATAGTTGAATGTTAATGGTCCATCATTTGTTTCCTTTTTTGCTCAGTTTATTGAGCATAACAGACACCATAAATGTCTTTGGAAATTACTGAGGATATATTTTATTGAAGCCTCCTGAGTGTTAGAAGAAGAAGACGTAGAGTGCATGTTCTCCTGTTTCTATCATCATTAACTCTGATTTGGAATGCTCCCTTACACTGGCACATGGGAAACATAGTGTAACACTAACTCTCTCAAGAAAAAAAAAAACCCTCTTTCTCCTCATCTTTTGCTCCCGTAGACACTGGGTCGGCTGCACAAACAACTTATTCAACACTGATTGATGCAAAACAAGAGGAAGATACACTTCTGAAAATCGCAGTTTTAATTCAATACTCATGATCATGGGTTCTTCCTGTGCTTTTTTTTAAACACATGCTTCCTTTCCGAGGTTCTCACTCTAATATCGGTGTGTTGGGAAAAAAGAAGACAGTGAGATCTAAAGGTATAGGAATGAATCATGAGGTTGAGAGCTAGTCTGATTGTCTGATCGAAAGGGCTTTGGGTCAATAAGCAATTTAGCAGTTGTCTCGTATCCAGCAGCATGTTTGTGGACCTGTTCAGACCGACGGCGTTAGATGGCACTGCAGAACCAGAATGGATCATTCATTGTAATGGTTCCTCAGTATTTCAGTTTGGCACCCCTTCTGACTGCATGAGCCATGTTTACAACCCCGATTCCAAAAAAGTTGGGACAAAGTACAAATTGTAAATAAAAACGGAATGCAATAATTTACAAATCTCAAAAACTGATATTGTATTCACAATAGAACATAGACAACATATCAAATGTCGAAAGTGAGACATTTTGAAATTTCATGCCAAATATTGGCTCATTTGAAATTTCATGACAGCAACACATCTCAAAAAAGTTGGGACAGGGGCAATAAGAGGCTGGAAAAGTTAAAGGTACAAAAAAGGAACAGCTGGAGGACCAAATTGCAACTCATTAGGTGAATTGGCAATAGGTCATTAACATGACTGGGTATAAAAAGAGCATCTTGGAGTGGCAGCGGCTCTCAGAAGTAAAGATGGGAAGAGGATCACCAATCCCCCTAATTCTGCGCCGACAAATAGTGGAGCAATATCAGAAAGGAGTTCGACAGTGTAAAATTGCAAAGAGTTTGAACATATCATCATCTACAGTGCATAATATCATCAAAAGATTCAGAGAATCTGGAAGAATCTCTGTGCGTAAGGGTCAAGGCTGGAAAACCATACTGGGTGCCCGTGATCTTCGGGCCCTTAGATGGCACTGCATCACATACAGGCATGCTTCTGTATTGGAAATCACAAAATAAGCTCAGGAATATTTCCAGAGAACATTATCTGTGAACACAATTCACCGTGCCATCCGCCGTTGCCAGCTAAAACTCTATAGTTCAAAGAAGAAGCCGTATCTAAACATGATCCAGAAGCGCAGACGTCTTCTCTGGGCCAAGGCTCATTTAAAATGGACTGTGGCAAAGTGGAAAACTGTTCTGTGGTCAGACGAATTAAAATTTGAAGTTCTTTATGGAAATCAGGGATGCCGTGTCATTTGGACTAAAGAGGAGAAGGACAACCCAAGTTGTTATCAGCGCTCAGTTCAGAAGCCTGCATCTCTGATGGTATGGGGTTGCATTAGTGCGTGTGGCATGGGCAGCTTACACATCTGGAAAGACACCATCAATGCTGAAAGGTATATCCAGGTTCTAGAGCAACATATGCTCCCATCCAGACGACGTCTCTTTCAGGGAAGACCTTGCATTTTCCAACATGACAATGCCAAACCACATACTGCATCAATTACAGCATCATGGCTGCGTAGAAGAAGGGTCCGGGTACTGAACTGGCCAGCCTGCAGTCCAGATCTTTCACCCATAGAAAACATTTGGCGCATCATAAAACGGGAGATACGACAAAAAAGACCCAAGACAGTTGAGCAACTAGAATCCTACATTAGACAAGAATGGGTTAACATTCCTATCCCTAAACTTGAGCAACTTGTCTCCTCAGTCCCCAGATGTTTACAGACACTTGTAAAGAGAAAAGGGGATGCCTCACAGTGGTAAACATGGCCTTGTCCCAACTTTTTTGAGATGTGTTGTTGTCATGAAATTTAAAATCACCCAATTTTTCTCTTTAAATGATACATTTTCTCAGTTTAAACATTTGATATGTCATCTATGTTCTATTCTGAATAAAATATGGACTTTTGAAACTTCCACATCATTGCATTCCGTTTCTATTTACAATTTGTACTTTGTCCCAACTTTTTTGGAATCGGGGTTGTACTTATATAAATGCAAAATCTGCATAGTAGTATTAGTGTTATCTTTATATTATCAGGAAACAGAAGTGCAGGTAAAACACAGCTTTATTGAAGTTGGCAAACAAATCAGAATCAGTAAACAGGCAGAATTCAGGCGATTAACAAACAATGTGAACTAGGCAAGCCAAAACTTGGAAAACCAGTAAACCAGAATAAAGTTCACAAACCAGATAAACAGTGTGACAGTAACCAAGGCTTGGCAACAACAGGTATGAAACGCTGAGTGAGTAAACTGGATGTCCTTTAATACTGTCGTTGTGTCATTGTGAAGTGATTGAGTCCAAGTGTGTGTAATCAGTAATCTGGGTAATATGAATGTAAGAGAGTTTGGGTGTTGTAGTTCTTGGTGCTGTATTCTGGGAGTTGTAGATTGACGCTGTTTCCTGTTTTGACATCTCATCTCATTATCTGTAGCTGCTTTATCCTGTTCTACAGGGTCGCAGGCAAGCTGGAGCCTATCCCAGCTGACTACGGGCGAAAGGCGGGGTACACCCTGGACAAGTCGCCAGGTCATCACAGGGCTGACACATAGACACAGACAACCATTTACACTCACACCTACGGTCAATTTAGAGCCACCAGTTAACCTAACCTGCATGTCTTTGGACTGTGGGGGAAACCGGAGCACCCGGAGGAAACCCACGCGGACACGGGGAGAACATGCAAACTCCGCACAGAAAGGCCCTCGCCGGCCCCGGGGCTTGAACCCAGACCTTCTTGCTGTGAGGCGACAGCACTAACCACTACACCACCATGCCGCCCCTGTTTTGACATTACACATACATATACTGTATCACTACTCACTACTATATACCCGAATTTTTATATCATTCTTGCACTGTTCAATAAAACAGTTCTAATTTGTTAGTTCTCACTATTTCTGTACATTTGGGTGGCATTATGGTGCAGTGATCAGTGCTGCTGCCTCACAACTCCAGGATCCCTGGTTTGAGCCTAAGTATGGGTTACTGTCCATGTGGAGCTTCACATATTCTCCCTGTATCCAGGTGGGTTTCCTTTCTGTCCAAAAACATGCATGCAAATGGACAGTAAATTGGGGCGGCATGGTGGTGTAGTGGTTAGCACTGTTGCATCACAGCAAGAAGACGCTGGGTTTGAGCCCAATGGCTGATGGGGGGCGTTTCTTTGTGGAGTTTGCATGCTCTCGCTGTGTCTGCATGGGTTTTCTCTGGGTGCTCTGGTTTCCTCCAAAGACATGCATGGTTAACTGGTGACTCTAAATTGCCCATAGGTGTGAATGCGCAGAAAGGAACAGGCCACCCTACTGCTGCAATTCTGGCCAAGTCAACCAAACATGGTTCATCACAAGCCTGGCTTGGGTTCAGCAGTGACCCACTGCAACACTGAAAAAGGATAAAGAAGTTACTGAAGGTGAGTGCATTTGTTTTTGTATATTATTTCCTCCCTACCTTTATGGCTTGACCGCAAGCTGGCCTAGTGGTCAGCATGTCCGCTTCTCGACCGGGAGATTGCGAGTTCTACTTGCGGTTGGGCCATACCAAAGACCATTATCAAAATGGTACCTACTGCCATCTGGTGAGGCATGCTGCAATACAGAGGCAAATAGAGAGTCAAGCTCTCGTGGTTCCCTGAGGATCAGGCCCCCTACTGTAACCCTAGCCATGTAATAGGGCAAGAGGCAGAGGGCTACTGAAATGGAGATCGGCACCACCCAATGTGCCTCAAGGGCCTGGCTAGTACTGGGACAGGAGACTGCCTGGGAAGATCAGGTTCTGGCATGGGAAGGAGGGGACCTTTATGGATACTTGCTTTCTTGTTGGAGTGCTTTACTCATTTTTAAAATACTTTTGATCTTTTTAAACAATAAATTGAAATCTGTTTTTCGTTGGGGTTTAAGAACAGAAGAGTACACATAGCAGATATTGCAAGTAATTTCACTGCTTTTTGGGGTACCTTTATTGTTCTTTCTGTTCTTTCAACCGTCACACGTGAAGTGCCATGGAGATATGAATGAAGCCCCTTTCAGAAGAAAAGTACCTCCATTTGTGACTCATTCATTCTGATGAGCTTTGAAATAATCCATTATGAATAATAATGCAAGGAGGAAACACAAACACTTATCATATTATGTCCTGTTAAGACACTTCAGTTGCACTCAGCAGATTTTTGACTCAGGACAATATGATATTTATGTATTTTTAGCATGTTTGTGATGTGAACTGGATTGGCAAACTTACATGGGAAAGAGTTTTTAATCTCAAATCCATATGCTGTTGGCTATTTCAGAGGGCAATAAAAACCAGTCTGGGTTCTTCCCACGTTCTGGCCTCTTGCGCAGCCAACACAGTGCATCCAAGGCCCAGGACAGATTAGTCATGCATTAGTCGTAACCACAAGCTTGAGGTAGTTTAGTCACACAACAGATACAAAGTAGCCTCATTTTCAGCTCTTCAGCACTCTGAACTTCTGAAATGCTTCTTATCTGAAATTGCAAAGAGACTTTTTACTAATCTGTATCCTCTTCACTCAAGACTGAATTGCTTCTAAATCCAGACCTGAACTAAGTCCCCACAAGGAGAATGAACTATGAAGGGAATTAGAGATTTAAAAAAATCTGTTTCATAGTTTTACTCAGATGAAACTATTTTCCCATTGAAAAAATACATTTTCACCAATTTACCTTAATCGTTTTGGGCAGCTTATTACACCACAGGTCCTTAATGCTACATCTGCTAGAAGATTAAATGCTAACAAGAACAGTCTACATTTTAATGTATCAATGAATCTCATTACACTTCACTGATGATTTCAAATCAAATCATTCAGGAAAATCTGAAAATAAAATCCTGTATATGGCCCATTCTATAACTGCGGGCACATTTCAAGTGTTGACTCTGTTAGTCATCGTCAACTCTGTTATCGTTAAACTGGGCAGTCCATTAACAGAACTGACGACAACAGAGTTGACATTTCCCCCCATTTTGTGTCTTAACGCCACGCGCTAACCTCAAACTAGCTACCACATGGCATAAAACTGGAATTTTATGGATTTTAATCGTATTATTGTTTTTAAAAAATGAGCGAGAGATTCACAGCAATATCACAATAACAGATTTGACGAATAATTAATCTACTGTTGGTGCATCCACAACATTTTGTTCAAATTAATGACAGAAGAAACATAACACACCTCACTGCCTCTCTGAAGTTTCCCGCCAGAGGAAGTGACATCTCTCGGTGCAGGTGTGCTGCGTATTATTAAAAGTCTTTCTGGATTTTATGCAGTATTATAACGGAGTTAACAGAGTTGACAAGAACATTGGGACAGATAAAAATAATTTTTTTTAAATTACTGAAATTTCACATAATACAAATAGACTTTCTATGCACTTGATTTTATAACAGTTAATAGAATAAGCCGGGGCGGCACGGTGGTGTAGTGGTTAGCGCTGTCGCCTCACAGCAAGAAGGTCTGGGTTCGAGCCCCGTGGTCGGCGAGGGCTTTTCTGTGCGGAGTTTGCATGTTCTCCCCGTGTCCACGTGGGTTTCCTTCGGGTGCTCTGGTTTCCCCCACAGTCCAAAGACATGCAGGTTAGGTTAACTGGTGGCTCTAAATTGACCGTAGGTGTGAATGTGAGTGTGAATGGTTGTCTGTGTCTATGTGTCAGCCCTGTGATGACCTGGTGACTTGTCCAGGGTGTACCCTGCCTTTCGCCCGTAGTCAGCTGGGATAGGCTCCAGCTTGCCTGCGACCCTGTAGAACAGGATAAAGCGGCTAGAGATAATGAGATGAGATGAGAATAAGCCCCCCAAAAAACAGATTGTTGGACTGAACCACTTCCTGTTTATTCAAGTTGAATGGATGAATCAGGAGTCAAATGCCGCTTTTCCACTACAAACGCGGCTGAGTCGGGCTGAGCCGTGCCGTGCTGAGTCGGGCTGAGTCGAGCTGAGCGGGGCTGTTGGAGTTGCATTTCGACTACAACCGCGCTGAACCGTGCTGGCTGGAAGTGGGTGGACACATTGGGTGGAGTTAGCGAAAGTGGGTGGACGTCAGGTGATGTCGTTAAGCAGCGCAAACAGTGACATCAGTGAGCTTTTAAGCGGTAGTCTCACGACCCGAATAGTAAACAATAAACATGGAGGACATGGAGTCGTTAGTGTTGCTGGTCTTGGTGCTGTGGCTTGTTGTCACCGACAACGCCAACAGATACTGGCAAGAGCGTATAGATGAGGCGAGGCGCATAAGGCTTCAGAAATTCTCGTAATTCGTAATTCTTCTTCTTCCGGGTTTGCGGTGTTTACAGATCCCAGCGCGCTCGCGGGGCGTGTGTGGGCATGTGAGGACACTCCTCCTCACCAATCAGTGCACAGGGGAGTGTCTGCTCACGCCCCTAGCCTCACTCGGCTCGCTTTGGCTCGCTTCAGCCCTACTCCAAAACGGTGTGAGTTTTAGGGGCTAAGCAGGGCTGAAGCGAGCTGAGTCGTGCTGGTTTTTGGTAGTCGAAACGCGAGCCGTGTCGGGCTGAAGTGAGCTGAAGCGAGCTGAAGTGAGCTGAAAAAGGGTAGTGGAAAAGGGCCAAAAGACAGCCAATAATGTGGGGGGGAGGGGTGGGAGCCATTTAGTTAATGTTTTATGGATAAATTGGGTCTAAAATGTACATTAAGCATTACTACTGGTGAAAGTTTGTCATAATTTGCATCACTGTTCAAAACTGATTCAATAAAAATTTCCTTTGTGGAAAATAACAAAACGTTTATCTCAGAGACGCGAAATGTACCCCGAATTCTAGAATGGCCCTTATATTAGTTTCCATGTACATCCTAGCCACCATGACATTTGAAATATAATGAAATCAATCCTTTTTATTTCACAAATGCTAACCTCATATTCAGGGGCGCCGCCAGAAATTTTGGGCCCCATGAAAGATTAGAATTTTGGGCCCCTCAACTTTGCCCACCCTCGTCACAATTGCACTATTGTCATTATTTGACTTTTGATAGCCCATGGACCTTGAGTTTGTGACTTTATTACATTTTATGTATTAACCTACCAGGGACTAAATGAAAACTGGTCAGTGACTAATTCTGGTGCATTTACAATCACAAATGAAAATTCAAGATTTTGCCACATGCCTTCTTGTGCTAGGACAATTGGTAGTGAAATGTATGATGTGACTGCTGTCCGTTATTAGCAACACTTTAATCTAGCAAACTGTATATGGCGCTCGCTCATTAAAAACTTCAATCCTAAAGCATTTATGGGTTGTACTGCTGCTTACCTCCTTCTCCAAAGGGGGGTTCAGTGGTTTGGTAGGGCGGAGGTCCCCCTGAGGCTGAATCTGTGCATATTTAGGGCACCCCATTAGTTATGAAACTGGTTATTAGCACTAGTTATTAGCACCAGCATAACGTAATATTTCATCTTGTTTATCACACAAGTCCGTTCAGTTATTAAAATGGAAAAAATGTCACTGTACAAACTGTAAAAGTGTTCTCTTGATAGGCTAATCCAACCACGTTCATACTGTTCATTTACCATTCGCTAATATTTTGAACACACATGTGAGCGATAGCTACCTTTCTTTGGGAAAAACTGAGTGACCAGTTGCCTGCCTCTCCGGTCCCTCTCAGCTTTCAGCTGCCTTTCTTTACGTTTTTGACAGCCACTCTTCATATTTAGCGATCATATGGCCCTTTTCCACTACCCTTTTTCAGCTCACTTCAGCTCACTTCAGCTCACTTCAGCCCGACACGGCTCGCGTTTCGACTATCTAAGAACAGCACGACTCAGCTCGCTTCAGCCCTGCTCAGCCCCCAAAACTCGCACCGTTTTGGAGTGGGGCTGAAGTGAGCCAAACCAAGCCGAGTGAGGCTAGGGGCGTGAGGAGACACTCCCCTGTGCACTGATTGGTGAGGAGGAGTGTCCTCACACGCCCCGCGAGCACGCTGGGATCTGTAAACACCGTAAACCCGGAAGAAGGAGAATTACGAATTACGAGAATTTCTGAAGCCTTATGCGCCTCGCCTCATCTATATGCTCTTGCCAGTATCTGTTGGCGTTGTCGGTGACAACAAGCCACAGCACCAAGACCAGCAACACTAACGACTCCATGTCCTCCATGTTTATTGTTTACTATCCGGGTTGTGAGACTACCGCTTAAAAGATCACTGATGTCACTGTTTGTGCCGCCTAACGACATCACCTGACGTCCACCCACTTTCGCTAACTCCACCCAATGTGTCCACCCACTTCCAGCCAGCACGGTTCAGCGCGGTTGTAGTTGAAATGCAACTCCAACAGCCCCGCTCAGCTCGACTCAGCCCAACTCAGCACGGCACGGCTCAGCCCGACTCAGCCGTGTTTGTAGTGGAAAAGCGGCAATAGACTGTACGCACTCCACTGCTGGCTGGCTGGCTGCTGCACCGCGACACAGCAGCAAGTAGCGTTGCACTGATCAGCACACAGATTTAACGCATCGCGCTTCTACCAGAACTGGACCGTACCATTTCGCAAAAGGGGGAGGGTTAAATGACAATATGTTGAAGAACTCAAGAAATAGGGCTGCACGGTGGTGTAGTGGTTAGCGCTGTCGCCTCACAGCAAGAAGGTCCGGGTTCGATCCCCGTGGCCGGCGAGGGCCTTTCTGTATGGAGTTTGCATGTTCTCCCCGTGTCCGCGTGGGTTTCCTCCGGGTGCTCCGGTTTCCCCCACAGTCCAAAGACATGCAGGTTAGGTTAACTGGTGACTCTAAATTGACCGTAGGTGTGAATGTGAGTGTGAATGGTTGTCTGTGTCTATGTGTCAGCCCTGTGATGACCTGGCGACTTGTCCAGGGTGTACCCCGCCTTTCGCCCGTAGTCAGCTGGGATAGGCTCCAGCTTGCCTGCGACCCTGTAGAACAGGATAAAGCGGCTAGAGATAATGAGATGAGATGAGAACTCAAGAAATAGACAACCTTGTTCAATTAGCTCATTTTACCAGATGGAATATTGCATTGTTGTTATTTCAAAAGTCTTATTAAAATCATTAAAAGCATATTATCAGCCCCTTAAAGGGCCCCATGGCAGTGCTGGGCCCCTAGAATTGTTCTAACCTTTCCCCCCCTGGCGGCGCCCATGCTCATATTACTGATCAGTTATTAGGGTCAGCTCAATAAACCTCAGGGACAATTAAGAAAACAATTGTTCAGGCACTGAGCTATTAAGATTCTGCTTCATTAATGCTTTCTTTGAAACTTGACCTCTAATTCACTGCTGATGAGAGACAGAGAGAGAGAGAGAGAGAGAGAGAGAGAAAGAGAAACAAAAACAGATGTTCAACAAATATCCTTATCTCATTATAATATTAAGTCAGCACAATTTTAAAGCCACACCATGTTTCTAACAGCTTTCTTTACTTGAACTTTCCTTTCCTTTTCCTTGTAGATTCTTCAAGAACTTTCTGATCCTATATGTATCGAAAGAATTTGAAAGCTCTCTGTAACAGCTTTAAATCTAGAATCATGGGTAATACTACTACTCTTAAGGTAGGGTAGTCTACTCTTAACCTACGTACACATGTATAACGGCTTACGGAGGAAAAAAAATCAATCCATGTTACCTGATTCAAGAGTTATGTGCAAAAGCGGTCTTTATGGCAGTCTGTTAAAACATCAACCTCAAACGAATTGCTACTGAATAATATTAAATGCAACTTCATGCCTTACAGGAACCATACAAATAAAATATACACAGTGTATGCATTGCTGTTATTACATTAATGGCATTTAGCAGACGCTCTTATTCAGAGCGACATACAACAGACCCAGAATGGTCTGGGGAGCAGTTGGGGGTTGGGTGCCTTGCTTAAGGGCACTTCAGTCATTCTTTGCTGGTCTAGGGAATCAAACCAGCAACCTTTTGGTCCCAAAGCTGCTTCTCTAACCCTTAAGCCATGGTGACTGATGACTGGATCTTATGTGCAGCACCAAGGAACAACAAACAGGTTGCCTGGGAGACATCCACCCTCCTTACACACATCATTGACACTAGTGCCGCTTTTCCACTACAAACGCGGCTGAGTCGGGCTGAGCCGTGCCGTGCTGAGTCGGGCTGAGCGGGGCTGTTGGAGTTGCATTTCGACTACAACCGCGCTGAACCGTGCTGGCTGGAAGTGGGTGGACACAATGGGTGGAGTTAGCGAAAGTGGGTGGACGTCAGGTGATGTCGTTAAGCAGCGCAAACAGTGACATCAGTGAGCTTTTAAGCGGTAGTCTCACGACCCGAATAGTAAACAATAAACATGGAGGACATGGAGTCGTTAGTGTTGCTGGTCTTGGTGCTGTGGCTTGTTGTCACCGACAACGTGGACAGATACTGGCAAGAGCATATAGATGAGGCGAGGCGCATAAGGCTTCAGAAATTCTCGTAATTCGTAATTCTTCTCCTTCCGGGTTTGCGGTGTTTACAGATCCCAGCGCGCTCGCGGGGCGTGTGTGGGCATGTGAGGACACTCCTCCTCACCAATCAGTGCACAGGGGAGTGTCTGCTCACGCCCCCAGCCTCACTCAGCTCGGTTTGGCTCGCTTCAGCCCCACTCCAAAACGGTGCGAGTTTTAGGGGCTAAGCAGGGCTGAAGCGAGCTGAGTCGTGCTGGTTTTTGGTAGTCGAAACGCGAGCCGTGTCGGGCTGAAGTGAGCTGAAGCGAGCTGAAGTGAGCTGAAAAAGGGTAGTGGAAAAGGGCCATAAGTCTCATGGTGAAGTTTCTGACACCCCAACTTGTGGAAGACATTATCATGCCTGCCAATCGAATTCAGGCAGATCACTATGTGCGGTAATTCTCACTACAGGTTATCCAGTGTTCATCGAACCACTGTTACATGCTGTGTAATTTAATAAGCAGAGCATTACAAAATCCTAACGAGGAAAAACAAAACATATGTTATTCATTGCATCCTGCAGTGTAACATGTACTGAATTATCATTCGTACCAAAAATACGCCAGGAACATCATGCAAAACTTTGCCCTTTGCTCTTTCTGAACTTGGTCCCTTTTATTCATTCATGCGTTATTAAATATATGGACTGTTCTTTCCAGAAAATGACTGTATTTATGGGATAAAGGACAATGGAGAGATTTCAGTAGAGTGTGTGACCATCATATCATCATGAACAAAACGTAATCAGAACATCAACAATATTATATCAAAGTAAGATGGTTTAAAGGTAGACTGCCTTTCAGATTTTTCAAGTGTAGGTCATAAAAAGAATTTTCCCAGACACCCTATTATTTTTGTTTAGTGTACCGAAAGCTACTGAATTTGAATCAGAGACTTCCAATTTTATTAGTTTTTTTTAAAATAGAACAATTAATGAATTTAGGGCCACATGGCCCTAAATTCTCCACTATTTTTTCCTGCTTCACCATGACCCAATTCAAGATACTACGTCATGCATCACATTTTGGGCTTTCCCTGTTCGTGCAAGGCATTGTGGGATACAAATTTGAAACAGGAGAGAAAAATGGAATACGTGAGTGTGCGAATGAAACGTGAAAGACCGACGACAGTAATGGAAAGCGAGAAGAAAAGATGTTATGTTATAGGCGAAGGAAAGGAAACGCAGGACCAAACTAATAAATATTGGTGGTCAGCGAGCACCTTGGTGTGATCAGCTCTTTGTTTTGCACCAGAATGATGTAACTGTCAGTGTACGGTAAAAGGTAAACCTGTAGATGTCAGTAATGCAACACTGTGGATGCCAGCTGCCGTTAAACCCAAAAGAAGAAGGAAAAGAAGAAGAAACAGGTAAACCTGTGCAGGTGCACACGGACTTCCTCTGTCTGCATGACTGCGTGAAGCGAGCAATTTCATGCACATTATTTGCTAGGGAATCCCTTCAAATTAAATAACTTCCCAGCCACAGAATGGCCTGATTATACACTACCGTTCAAAAGTTTGGGGTCACTTTGAAATTTCCTTATTTTTGAAAGAAAAGCACTGTTCTTTTCAATGAAGATCACTTTAAACTAATCAGAAATCCACTCTATACATTGCTAACGTGGTAAATGACTATTCTCGCTGCAAATGTCTGGTTTTTGGTGCAATATCTCCATAGGTGTATAGAGGCCCATTTCCAGCAACTCTCACTCCAGTGTTCTAATGGTACAATGTGTTTGCTCATTGCCTCAGAAGGCTAATGGATGATTAGAAAACCCTTGTACAATCATGTTAACACAGCCGAAAACAGTTTAGCTCTTTAGAGAAGCTATAAAACTGACCTTCCTTTGAGTAGATTGAGTTTTTGGAGCATCGCATTTGTGGGGTCGATTAAATGCTCAAAATGGTCAGAAAAATGTCTTGACTATATTTTCTATTCATTTTACAACTTACGGTGGTAAATAAAAGTGTGACTTTTCATGGAAAACACAAAATTGTCTGGGTGACCCCAAACTTTTGAACGGTAGTGTGTGTGTATATATATATATATATATATATATATATATATATATATATATATACATATATATATATATATATATATATATATATAAGTGCTGTCAAGCGATTAAAATATTTAATCGCGATTAATGTCGCGACTGTCATAGTTAACTCGCGATTAATCGCAATTTAATCGCACATTTTTGTCACATGAAAAACCATTGTAAATTCTCTTATCAGCATAAAAAAGTGAATGGGCTTGCTCACCGTTCGAACTACGGGGGTACTCGGGGGATCCGAGATCCCCTGAAACAGACATGAGATCCCTTGAAAACATGATTTGGGAAATGTTGGGGGGTCTCTAAAATATTGGCAAAATGATGTTTATTGACATAGCAATCGTGTGTAACGGGAAGCATTTGCATATCCGAAGTGAGCGCGCGATGGAGATCTGCGCTCTGAGACAAGCGCAAGCACCCCCCAAGGGAAAAAAAAGGGACCCCCCGAAAATATCGGCATAGTTCGAACACTGGTTGTACCAATGTGTTTTTTTTTTTATTGCAGAGCATAACACGTCTTGTCACAGCCACTGCAAAGTGGGGCTGGAGCCGCCGATGGGAAAACGAAACCTAAGCCGAGCACCGTGGCTCTTCGGGGGAGGGCAGAGGACTCTGGCTGTGTGGGGCGTGGCATCATGTCACAGAGCGTTAATCTCGCGATAAAAAAATTATCGCCGTTAAAATTGAGTCAAGTTAACGCATTAATAACACAACATTTTTGACAGCACTAATATATATATATATATATATATATATATTTTTTTTTTTTTTTGAGATATTACAGAAACAAACATATATCACAATGGCCAAATTTCAGAGGGAACGAAATTTCACTGATTTTATGAAATCGAAAGGCTGTCTAGCTTTAAGGATACTTATTAATGGTGGTGCCCCCCCTTACATCTGTGCCAGACTATGCACACGAAATCTAGGGGATGTCACCCAACACAACTGTTACTGATAGGAATTTGTTAACATTCATCTGACGTAAATGCCAAAAATGAAACTTTTATTGATAATATTACCAATAGTGCTTTTATTCACTTCAGAAACACACCAGTAAAGAAGAGGTAGGAAGAACAACACGCTAAAATGACTATGAAAATGTCACAATAGCCAAAAGAAAAAGACATACTGTTTTAGACAAGAAGAGTGACAACAGCCAAACAAATTAGCACCAACAGCTGCTTTATAACACATCAGTAGTCAACAAAATTGCTGATTTATTTATTTTTTATTTTTTAGTCCAGATGGAACCTCATAAATATGAAAGGAAGCAACATTGCTGAAATGATTTATTGGTGATAGAAAAGTCACACTCTAGAATCAGAAGCATCTCAGAATGGCCAGCAGTTTGAACCTTGAGGTGGATGGGTTACAACAGCAGAAGACTACATCAGGTTTCAATCTTGTTAGGTAAGAACAAGAATCTGAGGCTACAGTGGGCACATACTCACTGAAACTGGATAGTGCAAGACTGGAAATTATCACCTTTCCAGTCTTTTTCCAGTTTGGGTGAGCCTGTGCCTACTGCAGCCTCAGATTCCTGTTCTTGGCTGACAAGATTGAAATTCGATGTGGTCTTCTAGTAGGGAGGACCTTTATTCAGAAGACCTACATCATACAATATGATTTTCAGTAGGGTTCTGGAAAAAAAAACTATATACATAAAAATAAAATACATATAATCATTAAAACAGGCGGCATGGTGGTGTAGTGGTTAGCACTGTTGCCTCACAGCAAGAAAGTCCTGGGTTTGAGCCCAGGGGCCGGCGAGGGCCTTTCTATGTGGAGTTTGCATGTTCTCTGTGTGGGTTTCCTCCAAATGCTCTGGTTTCCCCAAAGACATGCCGGTTAGGCTAATTAGTGGCTCTAAATTGACTGTAGGTGTGAATGGTTGTTTGTCTCTGTGTCAGCCCTGCAATAACCTGGTGACTTGTCCAGGGTGTACCCTGCCTCTTGCCCACAGTCAGCTGGGATAGGCTCTAGCTTGCCTGTAAAACAGGATAAGTGGCTACAGATAATGGATAGATGGATAATCATTAAAACTACACTTAAGTAAACAATGAGTAAGTCATTCTAATCAATAATATAATAAAAATAACATGATAATAACAATAATGTAGATAAAAAAGAAACAAAGCCTAATTATTTACTATGAAGGAACTTTTCACCGCTCTAGATTTACTTTTCTTTTAATAGACACAAGATTTGAGATCTCAGTTCGTGTTGGATTTAACTGTTCTAAACGTATTTTTACTGCATGTATTGTACTTGTGGAAATCTGTGCCTTTAGAGAAACTTGATATATCTTCTGATACTTTGTTATACATGTAGACGCAGCAATGGTTTTCTCTTCATTGAGATAGGTCCAGCAACTTGAGGAGGACTACAGTGATTAATGCACTCAAAGAAAGCAGCTTCTTTATTTTGTTATGAGTTCTGAGATGGGCCATGGTTCTGAAGTGTGGGTTATTTGAGATATTGCAGACTACCTCGCAGCTCAAACCATCCATTATCCATAACCGCTTATCCTGTGCAGGGTAACAGGCAAGCTGGAACCTATCCCAGCTGACTATGGGCGAGAGGCGGGGTACATGCTGGGCAAGTCGCTTACACGTAGAGACAGACAACCATTCACACTCTCAGTCAATTTAGAGCCACCAATTAGCAAACCTGCATGTCTTTGGACTGCGGGGGAAACCAGAGCACCCAAAGGAAACCCGCACAGACACAGGGAGAACATGCAAACTCCACACAGAAAGGCCCCTGTCAGCCACTGGTCTTGAACCCAGAACCTTCTTGCTGTGAGGTAACAGTGCTAACCACTACACCACCATGCCACCCCAGCGCAAACCAGTTTGGCCATTCTCTGATCTCTCTTGACAACAAGAATGTTGTTGGTCTTTGGATGTTTTTTTGTTGTTGTTTTTTACACCGTTCTATTCATTGTAGACTGCCAATATGTTGTGTATGACAATTCCAGGAGATCAGCAGTTTTGGAAATATCTAAACCAGCCCTTCTGGCACCAAGAACCATTCCACAGTCAAAATCACATTTTCTGCCATTTTGATATTTGATATGAACATTAACTGAAGCTCTTGACCTGTAGCTGTAAGATGTTATGCATTGCTCTGCTGCCACATGATTGGCAGATTGCATACTTGCATGAATGTACAGGTGTATACATGTTCCCAATAAAGTAGTAACGTATACTTTTTTGCTTTTTGCCAGTAACTTTCATTCAATTAATGTTTGTGATCAGAAGAAGAAGCCTTTATTTATCACACATACACTCAAGCATAGTGAAATTCCTCCTCTGCATTTAACCCATCTGAAGCAGTGATCATACACATGCAAACAAGTGAGCAATGAGCACGCGCGCGCACACACACACACACGCACACACGCGCGCACACAAGCTATGCTATAGTAGCTGGGGAGCAGTTGGGAGTTAGGTGCTTTGCTCAAGGGCACTTCAGCCATGATACCAAGGGAAGGGAAAGTGCTGTTCATTCACTCAACTTCCCCTTACATTTTTCCTGCTGGTCCCAGGAATCAAACCGGCAACCCTTTGAGCCCAAGGCTGCTTCTCTAACCTTCAGGCCGTGACTTCCCCATCATTAATTTCAATTAATTTTAGTGATCCCTGTTTTTGTGATCACAATGCACAATTATGGAGATGGCCCATGTAGATGTTGCAGATTATATATTTTTGGTATTTTGTGGCCATAGACAGAAACTACATAAAAAATAAAAAAGAAGGATGTCTCTGGACATTTAGTTATTAAACTAAAATAAAGGAAGGAAAAAAAACAACAACATTGCTTGTACAATTAGCCAGGCACAGCTAATAAACTGTTGAGTGATAGCTCAAGAGTTAAGGCCAAGTTTACATTAGACCGTATCTGTCTCGTTTTCTTCACGGATGCACTGTCCGTTTACATTAAAACGCCTGGAAATGCCGGGAAACGGGAATCCGCCAGGGTCCACGTATTCAATCCAGATCGTGTCTGGTCCGGTGCTGTGTAAACATTGAGAATACGCGGATACGCTGTGCTGAGCTCTAGCTGGCGTCTCATTGGACAACGTCACTGTGACATCCACCTTCCTGATTCGCTGGCGTTGGTCATGTGACGCGACTGCTGAAAAGCGGCGCGGACTTCCGCCTTGTATCACCTTTCATTAAAGAGTATAAAAGTATGAAAATACTGCAAATACTGATGCAAATACTGCCCATTGTGTAGTTATGATTGTCTTTAGGCTTGCCATCCTTCCACTTGCAAGTGGTAAGTGATATGCGCTGGGATCACACACACAGCGGCTCAGTCCCGAATCACTGCTCGTGCACTTCACTCGCGCGCTCTGTGAGCTGCGCAGGGTCGGAGTGCGCACCCTCCAGAGGGCACTCGCTGTTCAGGGCGGAGTGATTTGGAGCGCAGAATGCCTGCGGAGCCGAGCGTATCTGTGTATTGGTGTTGCTGTGTGCACGCGAATCGTGTATTGGCGTTGCTGTGTGCACGCTAATCGTTTTAAAAACGTTAATCTGATGATCCGCTGATACGGTCTAATGTAAACCCCACCTAAGGCTCTGGGTTACTGATCTGAAGATCAGAGGTTCAAGCCCCAACCCTGCCAAGGAGAAGCCTTTTGTTGTCACATGTACCCTCAAGCACTGTGAAATTCCTTCTCTGCATTTAATCCATCAGAAGCAGTGAGCTCATGTACCCAGAGCAGTGGGCAGCTATGCTACAGTGTCCAGGGAGCAGTTGGGTGTTAGGTGCCTTCCCTTATCAAAAAGAAGTATACTTCAAGTTCATTTTATTAAGTAAAGTATATTTCCTTAAGTATACTTTTGTGTACCAAGTATACTGATATCAATGTACTTACAGTATACTTGTAAATAAACTAATCTAATACTTCTTGGGACTAAATTGGCCCACTTTTAGTTTATAAAAAGTATACTTTAAGTCTAAGAGAAGTAAACTTTGCATATACAACTAGTATTTTTTTATTTTGTACTGCAAGTATACCACAAGTAAACTTATATACTAATAGTTTACTAGTTCTATACTTGTAGTCCACTCTTTAGTTTACAAAAGCATATGTCATACTGGAAATATACTATGAGTTTACATGTTTTATACTTCTACTCCACTTTTTAGTTTACTAAAGTATACTTTGTAGTACACTGGAAATATACTATTGGTTTACTCGTTATGCACTTCTAGTCCACTTTTTAGTTTATAAAAGTATACTTTATAGCATATTGGAAACATACTATTAGTTACTGGTTATATACATCTAGTCCACTTTTTTTAGTTTTGAAGTATACTGCAATGACCCTTCTAGGTATACTATTAGTTTTCTAGCCCTAACTCTTAGCTCATGCACACTACCAGTAGACAACTTAAGTGTTTTGTACTGTACCTTAAGGTACAATGAAGTTATAAAGGTAAGAATTCACAAAATAACAGATACTCAGGATTAAGAACATATTCATTTTCTTTAAAAATCAAAATTTACTACAGGGCAAGTCCACTTAAACATAAGGCACAACTATTTTAATACTTTATTACACTTTTGTTAAGTATATCTTGATCAAAAGTTTAAGTATAAGCTTAATATACTTAGACTTTTCGATATACTTTTCAGTATAAGCCAAGTATACTTATGTATAACTTTATTAAGTACATCTCTGATAAGTAAATAAAAAGTAAACTGAAAGCATACACTCTTATTTTTAGTTTAAAATAAGTATACTAGAAGCACACTTGAATAAACTTCTTTTTTGTAAGGGTTGCTCAAGGGCACTTCAGCCATGATACAGAGGGAGGAGAAAGTGCTGTTCACTCACTCCACTTACATTTTTCCCAGGAATTGAACCAGCGACCCTCTAACATTCAGACCATAGCTGCCACCATTGGGTCCTTGAACAAGGCCCTTAATCCTCTCTGCTTGTACCCCAACTTCCTAACATACAGGGATATGTGAAGAAAATAATTTCACTGTGCTGTTATATATATCTCATTCTCATCTCATTATCTCTAGCCGCTTTATCCTTCTACAGGGTCGCAGGCAAGCTGGAGCCTATCCCAGCTGACTACGGGCGAAAGGCGGGGTACACCCTGGACAAGTCACCAGGTCATCACAGGGCTGACACATAGACACAGACAACCATTCACACTCACATTCACACCTACGCTCAATTTAGAGTCACCAGTTAACCTAACCTGCATGTCTTTGGACTGCGGGGGAAACCGGAGCACCCAGAGGAAACCCACGCGGACAATATGCAAACTCCACACAGAAAGGCCCTCACCGGCCCCGGGGCTCGAACCCAGGACCCTCTTGCTGTGAGGCGACAGCGCTAACCACTACACCACCATGCCGCCTTGTTATATATATATATATATATATATATATATATATATATATATATGTGACAAATAAAGGCTTTTTCTTTATAATTGTGAAAAATGAAACAGACATTTTGCATTTGCGCATGTACAGCTGGCTCTGTTGATAGAAGTACCTCGAGACTATATGTTTTGTTTCTCATCAGTCAGCAAGGTTACCACTGCAGTCTTCTCGGAATTAAACTGAGGAAGGTAAATGAGAAATGTTAAAGTAATTAACAAGGTGTTCCATCGAAAAACAGCCCAGCGTGACTTTGAGCCTGCACGGCTCATCGGCTCCAGTAAGTGAACAGGAGATAGGTTGGTTGTGTCAGTACTTAAAGTTCTGTGAGATAAACAAGGGGAAAGTACACATGAGAGTCTGAGTTGTTTTGACACTTTGTGGCTCATTAAGACAATGTGCTAGTGGCTGAAAACGTTCCTCAAAATACCCGTCAAGTTCTTTTTCTTCCACCATTCTCTGCTTCTGTGGAGTTAGCTGAGTGCAGAATTAATAAAATTAAGCTTTATTTCTGTTTCGGACAGTAATACTTGATTGTTTCTTCTGTTGGATCTTCAGCAAATATATTTCGTAACTGTCTCAAATTGGACACTGATATATCTCCTAACATTTTCTGTCTTTCCTCAAAAACCACACTGATTCAATGTTTTGTTGTAATATGTGGTAACCTTATAGAAAAGGAACAACAGAGGAAATAAATAAAAGCGCTGGGCAATATTTAATTCAGATTAAATGGATTTGCTGTTAAGCTGGTTATGAATTAAATAGCACAATTTCTGGTCGTCATGGTAATCCATTGGATGTTATGCCAATATACCCTATTTTCTATTATTTCTTCTTTTAAAGGTGCTGACTACAAAGTCATCTGAAATTTTTAAAAATTTTTATTGTGCATGGCATTTTCCTATGTCTCGTGAGAACAATATCATGCGGACGAGATGTGATCATTTTGATGTGCTGAGGGTTGCTTTCTTCCATTTTGGGACCGAATATCCCACCTCTTGAGGTAAACAGTACGACCCTACGGAAACAGCCGAATGCAAGGAGCTTGAACTAATTATCATAACTATAGAACTGCATCACACCAAGATGGCAACGCATGGAAAACATCATGACTCTGCATCGTTCTCGGAGAGTTTTGAGTCGCAGGGATGTAATTTGTGTTTGATATTCACGAATAGATCCTTGAAGACGAATATATCTTTTCTCTCTTACTGCTTTTGTGATATCGTTTCTCTCTCTGTAAGATCAAAACATTAGGTGTATAATAACTCCATACTCGCTACCGTGGCGTCGAGCCCATGCATTCTAAGGCTAAGATAGCTAAGCGCTAGCTAGAATGATTTAGTTATCTGTCCAGAAAAATGACACGCCATCTAACCTTGCTCTATCTTGCAGTTGCACTCACTAGGCAGGCTTTCCTTTTCTTTTCCGCTGACTTTTAACTGGCAGGAGAGCCGAGTCCGCCATGTTTGCCCACACCTACTTGTTTTGGCTAAAAGCAGGTCAAACACGACCCACGGTGGTCATGTGATATTGTTGCTCACTTGCTTTGGAAAGCTCCAGAATCGTAAAATGCAGGATGGATTTAATCTCGGCAAAACATTCATACATACGATGCACGGTGTGTGCAGCAGCAAAACCTCTCGAAACTCCAATGACAATAGAAATAGAACATTTCTGCCCAGAATTCAGCTTTGCAGTCAGAACTTTTAAACCCCCTGATATCCAATAAATAAGTGGCATCAGTGATGAACCAAGCTACCTCTGCATCTGATAATATTGAATTTCCTTGTAGGGTGGCACGGTGGTGTAGTGGTTAGCACTGTCGCCTCACAGCAAGCAGGCCCTGAGTTCGAGCCCAGTGGCCGGCGAGGGTCTTTCTGCATGGAGTTTGCATGCTGTCCGCATGGGTTTCCTCCAGGTGCCTTGGTTTCCCCCACAGTCCAAAGGCATGCAGGTTAGGCTAATTGGTGGCTCTAAAGTGAGTGTGAATGGTTGTCTGTGTCTATGTGTTAGTCCTGCGATGACCTGGTGACTTGTCCAGGGTGTACCTTGTGTCTCACCCATAGTTACCTGGGATAGGCTCCAGCTTGCCTGTGACCCTGTAGGACAGGATAAGTGGCTACAGATAATGGATGGATGAATTTCCTTGTAGTATTTTCATAGACCTTTCAAAAGATTTTGATAGAGTTAACCATAATATCTTATTGGAAAAGTTGCATGAATATGGTTTTCATGATACAACATACATAATTTAAAAAAAATATCCAAAACATCTCGAACAGAAAACTGTGTGTGGAAAGGTTTGCTATTCCAACAAAGCTAGACTACTCTGTGGGGTTCTGTAGGGGTCCATTCTTGGACCAATATTATTCTTTATACCAATATTATAGGACACACTTATAGAAGCAAGTTATTTATAATCACACTATCTGTTATCACCCAAACGAGGATGGGTTCCCTTTTGAGTCTGGTTCCTCTCAAGGTTTCTTCCTCATGCACTCTCAGGGAGTTTTTCCTTGCCATAGGTACCACACGCTTGCTCATCAGGGGTACATTTATTTGTTCATATGTTTAAAATCTTTATTTTTCTGTAAAGCTGCTTTGCGACAATGTCTATTGTGAAAGGCGCAATACAAATAAATTGACAGCTTGACTTTTTCTACATTAATGATTTGTCGAATGCCTCAAATATCTTTTCTTCAATAATGTTTGCAGATGGCACAACCCTAGTTCTTTATCATTCAAATTTTAATTCACTAATTAAGGATGCTTATGCTGGTTTAGCTGCTTTTGTGTTATCTGTGGCATTGTGAACTTTGTAATATTATATAGGTGGAGCCCATCTGGACTTTCTGCCTTCTGACTGTGTATTAATAATGTTGCCATTTTTTGGTCATTTCAAATTGCGCAAAAATAAATAAACAAAATTATATTAATATTCAGAAAGTTTAGGCAAAGGGTCAAAACAGGAAGATAAACAGGTGGCCTTGTCTCTAACCCTGATACAACACTGGAGGGAGAATTGTTAATGTAATACAGAGAGCCTGGCAAATGGGTGAGTGTCATTAGTAATGCAGAATAGGTGCATGACTTGGGACCATGTGATGAAGTTGTGGGCTGACTTGACAAATAGATTTGTGCTTTTGTATGTAATGTATAAATCAGGGTTCGATTATTAAAATATATCCCAAACTTTCAACATTCCACAGAGCACAATTTAATCCATTACAGTATTTAAAAAAAAACCCTGAAAAAATACAGGTATGGTACAACAATGACTTTGTTGACAGGAGGCCATCCACAAAAAGCCAGTGACCAGGTAAGAAGGGCATTAATCAAAGAAACAATTTAGCAGGCAAGGGTAAATCTGAAGAAGCTGGAGAGGTCCACAGCTCAGATAGAAGTTCACAGGGGAGCCACTGCCCAGAAAGTCACAAACATGACCTTTATCGAAAAGCATTAAGTCATATGAAGTCACCCCCATGATTTGTGAACAATTTCTGTCCTACTTCACAAACAAAATAAATTAAATAAAACTTCAGATTAGTCATATAACCAGTGACCCTATTCCTTCTCCACACTGCAACCCCCTGCCTTCATTATACAATTTAAAGGACACAATGGACAAATTCAAACCTTCATGGAGCCCTTCAAGTCTGATGCCTGCCAGATTTCAAATGAGGTTTTTAACAGTGATGGTTCCACTATTTCATCAATTGTAAATAGCTTTCTGACCACTGGCCTTGTTCCCTCCTGCCTTAAGCACACAGTAGTCCACCCAGTGCTCAAGAAACCTAACCTTGACCCTACTGATTAAAAAAAAATTTGACTCATTTCTAAATTCCCATTCTTATCAAATGTTTTAGAGAAGATTGCTCATCTCGAGTTGATTTTCTTTATGAACAATGATGATATTTTTGATAAATTTCGATCTGGATTCCATGCACACCATAGCACCAAAACCGCTCTCATCAAAGTGACTAACAACCTTTTACTTACATCTGATGCTGATGATTGTTTGAGTTTAAATCTTCTGAATTTGAGCTCCGCATTTAACTCTGTGGATCATTCTATCTTACTGGATTGGCTTGAAATGTAACTTGGCATCAGGGACACTGCTTGAGATGAGTTGAAATCATATTTATCAAAGAGAACTTTCTCAGTAATCATGGTAAATGGTAAATTAATGGTGTTCCCCAAGGCTCCATCCTTGGCCCCTTGTTGTTTTGTATATATGCTGCCAATAGAACACATCATACATAAATACAAAATCCAAATCTGTGTCCCACTAAAGACCAGTGAAGAAGGCAATCATCATCATCATCATCATCATCATCATTTTTTATCTTGTGTGGCAGAAATAAAAGACTGGATTTCCCAAAACTTTCTCCAGCTCAAAGAAATTAAATCAGAAATAATTATTTTTGGTCCACCAAGTTCCATCTCCATTTTTTAAATAAACACTTTGAATCTCTGTCTGCAAATACCAAACCTGCTTCCAGAAACCTGTCTGTAATATTTGACATTGACCTTTCATTTGAAAAGCAGATTGCTGAAGTTGTGCAATCATGGTTTTATCAATTATATAACATTTCAAAAATCAGGTCTTTTCTCTCTTGGCTTGATCACGAGAAGGTCGTCCATGCTTTTATTTTGTCTAGGTTTGATTACTGCAATACTTTGTACTCAGGGTTAAGCCAAGGAAAAAAACAACAACTCCTTATACCTTCAGTTGGTACAAAATGTGTCTGCTAGACTTTTAATAAATACTAGAAGACAAGATCACATGAGCCTTGTTTTAGCCTCTCTTCACTGGTTACCAGTAAGTTTTAGAATTGATTTTAAGATTTTACTGATCATTTTTAAAGCACTTCAACGGTTTAACTCCCAGCGACATTGCTAAATTACTGCTTCCCTTACGAGTCAGCGCGCAGCCTCAGATCCTCAGGCCATGCTGCCTGTTTCTGAGTCCCAGCTCAAGACTAAAGGTGACTGGATTTTTGTGGTGAGGGCCCCTCAGCTGTGGAACCCCCTGCCTGAGAATCTGATGCTTGCAGGATCCATGACATCTTTTAAATCACTTCTTAAAACATATCTTTTTAAGAAAGCCTTTTAATAATAATTATAGCACCTTGTTATATTTCCAGGTGGCATAGTGGTGTAGGTTGGCACTGTCGCCTCACAGCAAGAAGGTCCTGGGTTTGAGCCCAGTGGCCGGCGAGGGCCTTTCTGTGTGGAGTTTGCATGTTCTCCCCGTGTCCGCGTGGGTTTCCTCCGGGTGCTCCAGTTTCCCCCACAGTCCAAAGACATGCAGGTTAGGTTAACTGGTGACTCTAAATTGACCGTAGGTGTGAATGTGAGTGTGAATGGTTGTCTGTGTCTATGTGTCAGCCCTGTGATGACCTGGCGACTTGTCCAGGGTGTACCCTGCCTCTCGCCTATAGTCAGCTGGGATAGGCTCCAGCTTGCCTGCAACCCTGTAGAACAGGATAAATGGCTACAGATAATGGATGGATGTTATATTTCCAGCATGTATTACTTGTTTTAGCGTTACTGTTGTCATTTTTTCTGATTTTATTTGTTTCATTTTCAACATGCCTTACCTTTTTATCTTTAAAAGAGTATGATTACTCTTGAGTGGAACCTCTGGACGGTGTTTCTGGACCACAAATCCCAGACTGCACTGCGGCTTGTGGGCACGGCTGTTGCAGACGTTCACACCTGTGATCAGCACATCTGTCCTGAGTTGGTGGAATGATGTATTTGTGTATAAAAGCCTTGGGGGTTTTCTGCAAAGTGAGCTAACCTCATAAACTAGGTTAACTCCAACAAACCTGGATAACTTTCCTCAAATTCGATTTCACAAATGAAGCCAATGTGAAGCCCTGGTTAGTTACTAGGGCAACATGCCTTAAGACATTTTTATTTCCTTTTTCTCAGCCTGTGGGAAAAGAATAAAAAGTTACATTCCAGACATGCTTATCCAGAGTGACGTACAACAAGGCCCTCACATACCCACAGCAGTTGAGCGTTAGGTGCCTTACTCAGGGGCACTTCAGCCATTCCTGCTGACTGAGGGAATCAAACCAGGAATCATTTGATCCCAACGTTGCTTCTCTACCCTCTAGTCCAGGGGTGTCAAACCTGATCCATAAAGGGCCGTGTGGCTGCAGGTTTTCATTCCAGCCATGCAGCAGCACCCTGATTTGGCTTATTCAATCAACTGACACACCCACCCTTTAATCAAGGGTGGGTGTGGCTGCAAGTATTTGACTGTGTGAAGACAGTTCAGTTGATTGAATGAGCCAAGTCAGGTGTGCTGCTGCATGGTTGGAATGAAAACCTGCAGCCACAAGGCCCTTTATGGATCAGGTTTGACACCCCTGCTCTAGTCCATGGCATGCTACACTTAAAGCACTGAAAAGTAAATATAGGAATTAAAGTGATGTCTGCCACTTACTTCTCTCTCCATTTTTTAAAAAATATCCAGCTCCAGTTTTCTTAGCTTTAGGTTTCTATATTCAAGGTCAACTTTATGGACTTCAATTTCCTGGAGCAAGTACCTCTTATAAATAGAAAGAACAATTTGCCTAATTTAAAGCAAATAGAAAAATAAGACATAAGTTTTAATGAATTGCACTTAAAAGTAAGTTTAATTGCTTCTCCTCTTGATTTTTTTCTGAGAAGCAGATGAGGAAGGCACAGTTGCTACATGCCCCAATATACAATTCTCCTGGTCTTCTTGTCCTACAAGTTATGACATGGAAATTCCCCAAAGCTGTAATTCATAAACAGTCCACTCCACATACAATCTGTCGGTCTCCATTTGATCACAAAACAATAAAGGTTTCCTGAATCAACATTTCAGCAACTTCAAATCAATATTAGTGTCCCCTGCTGCCAATTTTCTAAATCAAGCCGAAAAGTTAATTTACTCCGTCGGCACTGCCATGATTGAAAATCACGTGATTACATTCCTGCACACTGATTGGCCAAAGCTTGAACGGTGTTCATGAACCTTAGACACTGGCCTGTTTTACCTATCAGTATCCCCCAATCAGCGCACCCAAATAAACTTGAGAATAATGATATGAAGCCATATAGTGGATCGTAAATTTAGACTTTGTGCCTAAGTCTAAAGTCCTTTCCTGTACCATATGGCGGCGCTGATCTCTGTTTCCGTAGCCCTTGGCCTCTCGCCTATTACATAGCTAGGGTTACAGTGAGGGGCTATTCCTCTGGTAACCGCAAGAGTTTGACTCCCCACTCCCATCTGTATTGCAGCGTGCCTTGCCAGTAGGTACCATTTTTATGATGGTCTTTGGCATGACCCAACTGCAAGTAGAACTCGCGACCAAGAGGCGGAGACGCTAACCACTAGACCAACTTGCGGTTATAGACTTAGACACAAAGACTTTGTGTACTACTTGTTTAATTTCCAACCCTTCCGTACCATGACATGGTATGTTGTGAGCCTTTAGTCCCATTTTTGTTACTCATTTTGACAGTACACATTCAAAACATTGGTGCATGGTTTCTTGCAGACGAATTCAATGTCACTCACCTTTCAACCAATCAGTGCACAGCAATGAATCATGTAATTTCCCAAATGGCATGATCAAAATAAGGTTGGTCGACTGGCCGTGGAGCTAGCAGTTTACAAAATACATAACTTCTAACATGGGAACCCCCAGCTTTGGGATTTTTCCATTTCATAACTTGAAGGAAAAGAAGACTGAGGAAGATTGTGTATTGGGGCATCTAGCAACTGTGGAGGAAGGCTGTCCTGATGAGGGCTGAGCGGCTTGCTCATTCTGTTCTTCAGATTCCTGCACACAGCAAATAATACATGGGTTTATAAAGTAGACAGTAGTGAATGGAGAATCATTTCAAGTCCACACCGCTAGCATTTCTGAGCAAACAGAAATTGTTTCTTGATCACCCTGGGTCCTGGATGGCCCTGCAATTTACAAAAAGGGAATAGTTGTTGGTTATTCTGTTTCTAGTTCCCATTGTGGTGACCATGCAATCCTATAATACTCACAGTAGGTCTGAATGTGGCTCATCAGGAGGATCCAGGAGGGTCAAGACACTACCCATTACTGTAATGCATTAGGGAAACTGGTTTGGTTAAGGAATTTACCAGACAGTAAGCCAGACAGAGAGGAGAGCGACTGATGAATAACCTACTTTGAATATAGGACTACATGTCACTGGAGGAAACAATCTCTGAGGATGTTCCTCCCTCAATCCTCCCAATAATGGGGTAATTATTGGGAGGTCACTGTTCTGGTCAAGGGCCATCTTGTCTGCTGGGGGAAGGGCTGCCGTAGGCGGCCCCCGACCAGTTACAGCAACAACAGCATTTTTTCTTTTTGGTGGCTAAGGTATGTAATTCTTTGTGTGCAACCACGTGACAAAACAGTGCGATGTATGCATCCGCCGCCATGTTGGATGATATACAAATCCAAAATGCCGTCTCATGCGAACAATAACTGTGATGCATCTCCGACTTTCTCAAAATATTATGATTCTCTGAAGTCCTCTGCCAAGTCAAGATTCAGAGAAAAAGTTGAAATTTGTGGCTTTGAGCCATATACAGTATGTTAAAGCCGTCTGCTTATACAGAGGATTTAGCCTCATTACCAGCATTGAATACCCTGATATTGTAAACTCTCTTGTTCTACAAACCTTGTGGACAATCAACGTGTAAATGAAGGCTTATAAAAGCCTAGATGCCTGCAATTTCTTTGTGTCTGGCTGGGTTGGTAGTCTTTTCACTAAACAATTAAAAGATGACAGGGTGCTTGTTCATGCTCGTGTAAACCATGCTCAATGATCTCGAGAAACACCACTCAAAAGTTCAATTTAATCAGCAGAAAACATTGCTTTAATTAGCATTGAACGCTTACCAGATATAAAGTGGTCACCACACACGTGGCCGTAATTAGCGTTTTCCTCAGTTAAATCCTTACTATTTACATATTTGAACCACAATGCATGGCATTCTCTGGACAGTTCTTCTGTTTTGCTGCTGTTTTTAATTACCTTGCCTGTGATGGAGTAAGCGGAGCAAGGTATTGTAATCAGTGAGGTTTGTTACTTGTGAAAATCGGAGATTTTTGCTGGTATGTTGATCTGTCCGCTTGTCTGTTTGTTTGTTGGTGCTCTAGCGTCGTCATTTCTTAACCAATCTTCACTAAAATGCACAGGACAACTCACTACGGTCACACAAAGACATCATTAGTTTTTGGTGGGTCAAAGTCAAAGGTCAAATCTTGTAAAAACACCTAATTGGGCATAACTTCTGTTTCTTTGTGATTTTCACAAGTATTGTTCTCTGCACGACTTTTCATTTGTTTTTGTTTGTTTGTTTGTGTGTGTCTCTGTTAACAATCTAGCATCTAGACGGTTGCACCGATTGACTTCAGATTTTCAGGGTAGGTGGGCAATGGTCTGCAGATTACCTGATTAAAATTTGGGGGGTAATCGGGTCAAGGTGAAGGTCACCAGAAAGGTCAACCTTTCGGTCAAAATAACATTTTCCATTATAACTCAAAAAAAAAACAAACATTGGTTTTATATAGCGCTTTTATTAACACTCAAAGACACTTTACAAAAATTACACACACAACAAGCACACAGCGGGAAAACAGAGGGAAAAAGGGTGGATGATAATGGAAGATGATGTGTCAGGTATTGTAAGTTGCATTGAAGAGATGAGTTTTGAGTTGGTTTTTGAAGGACAGCAGTGTATCAGAGTTTCGGATGGCTTGTGGGAGAGAGTTCCAGAGAGTTGGGGCAGCAATGGTGAAGGCTCTATCTCCCATTGTACGATATTTGGTCCTGGTGGTGGGTGTAAGAAGGTTTGATAGAAATATTTGTTTGGCATGCTTGAAAAATGCTTGAAAAATGGTTGCCGATAGACAGATGTTTACTATTATGAGCATATAGGAACTCCCATATGTCCTTTCATTTGTCACCATGATTTCTGACCTTGAGTGACCTTGAAAGGTCAAACTCAAGGTCATGGATTTTCAGAGGGCTGCAACTTGAAAACGGTTGATGGTAGACAAATATTTACCATTATCAACTTCTAGGAAGTGCCATATGGGCTTTCATTTGGCACCATGACCTTTGACTTTGAAATGTCAAACTCAAGGTCATGGATTTTCATAGGACTATAACTTGACAGCTGATGATTGAAAAATATTACCATTATCAACATATAGGTATAAAATAAGTGCTGCCAGGCGAGGTTTGTTTTGCCTGGTAACACTTGGTATTTTGGGAATTCTGAAGAACCATTTCTCTTTGTCACGAGTAGCATTATTACCGCAATTATATCCCGCACACAAAGTAAGTAAGTAAGTAAGTAAGTAAGTATGCCCTTTATTATCCCACAATGGGGAAATTCATGTGTCGCAGCAATACATCACACAATCAACATGTATCCAAGGATAGACAACATACGTACAAACACAGGACCAAAGTTAAAACTAAAGGATATATACAAGATAGATACAAAAGGGGGGGATGTTATGAAAGTAAAAGTGTTGTTACTAATCGACTAAATAAATAAATAAATAAAAAGTTAAAAATACACAGACAGTGCAGTCATATAGCAGCATAAGAGGGGATAAAAAATCCTAGCAGCACAAGATCATCATCATCTTCATCACCCTCATCACAAACCCCCTCACTCCTACCACCCAACCCCCCCCCCCCAGCATCATCATCACCATGACTACCGCAGAGAGTTGTTAAACAGTCTAACCACAGAGCGAAGAAAAGACCTGCGGTACCTCTCAGTCTTACAATGTGGGTGGATAAACCTGCCGCTGCTCAGTGGGCTCTCCAGGGCTGCCATTGCTCCATGCAAGGGGTGGTGGACATTACCCAGGATTGATGACAGTTTTGTCATCATCCTCCTGTCCCCCACCACTTCCACAGGGTCAAGGCCACAGCCCAGGACAGAGCCAGCTCTCTTGACCAGTTTGTTTAATTTCTTTGCCTCTGCCACTGTGATGCTACTGCACCAACACACCACACCATACATGACAACAGATGCGACAACAGAGTCATAGAAGGTCCTCAGAAGGGTGTCCTGCACCCCAAAAGACCTCAGCCTCTGTAGCAGGTGGAGTCTGCTCTGACCCTTCTTGTAAAGTGCCTGTGTGTTAGCAGTCCAGTCAAGTTTCTTGTTGAGGTGGAAACCCAGGTATTTGTAAGAGTCCACAATCTCAATTTCTACACCCTGAATATTCACGGGTATAAGGGGAGGGGCTCTGCGCCGGCAAAAGTCCACCACCAGTTCTTTTGTCTTTCCAGCATTAATCTGGAGGTGGTTCTGTTGACACCATGACACAAAGTTCTGGTTTAATTCCCTATACTCCCTCTCGTCTCCGTTGTTAATGAGACCAACCATGGCTGAGTCGTCTGAGAATTTTTGTAAGGTGACAGTTTGCAGTATAGTGTGTGAAGTCAGCTGTATAGATAGTGAAGAGAAGAGGGGCCAACACGGTCCCCTGCGGTGCCCCCGTGTTACAGACCACAGTGTCAGACATGCAGCCTTTTGTCCTCACATACTGCGGCCTGTCACTCAGGAAGTCCAGGAGCCATGCTGACAGGTTGTGGTACGCTCCTGCTCGTACCAGCTTGTCCCTCAGTAGGTCTGGATGGATGGTATTAAAAGCACTAGAAAAGTCATAAAACATGATTCTCACAATGCTTCCAGGCCTCTCCAGATGAGACAGGGCTTTCTGTGTGAGGAAGATGATGGCGTCCTCAACCCCGATGCTGGGCTGGTAGGCAAACTGCAGTGGGTCTGCAGATGAGCTCACCAGGGGGCGCAGGTGGTGAAGAACAAGCCTCTCCAGGGTCTTTGCCAGGTGGGCTGTCAGGGCCACCGGTTTGTAGTGGTTAAAGTCACAGGGCCTAGATATTTTGGGCACCGGTACCACACAAGAGGTTTTCCACAGCTGCGGTACCTTCTGCTGTCTCAGGCTCATGTTGAAAAGATGCTCAACAATCCCACTCACTTGTCTAGCGCAGGATTTGATGCCAAAGTAGGCATCGTCTTTCTTCAAAGGCAATGAAATCAAAAGAAAATCATGAAGCGTTGCAGCAGCTCACATGTGAAGCATCACTGTCATGGTTGTTGTTATCATACAACATGGTGGACTTCCGGTTTGGAAAACAAGTGTGACGTTACGTGCGCATGAAGAATGCCGTTTGGGTTTTTAAATGAATTCTGTAAAAATGTAGCTCCAACTCGATTTACACTTACCATTTTGAAGAATGTTTTTGTGTTTAACCTTCACTTGCTACCACAACCTTTTAATCCCATAGTAATATTGATAGAAATATTTGTTTGGCATGCTTGAAAATTGGTACATGCTGGTCTGATTGCTACCTGTTTTGGTAAGTGAAATTCTTGAGGTTTATCTTCGCCTCGTACATTCTGCTTTCTGCTTAATGAAGGTCATGTTGACCAGTAATGTCTTCTTTTCATAAGAAGACAGGTGATATAATGGTACATAATGCCTCTCTTCTTTCATACAGTAGTGTAGTCTAAACCAGTGATGTAATGTTTCATCACCCATTTATGTTATACATAGATAACTTAGATTAGTCAATTAAATCATCATCATCCAATCACATAGTTACATTATATATATTCACTCTTGAATGTGAATATATACTCATGTTTGTCCTACAATAAACTGAGAAACATCTCTGAACAGCTGTGTCTGTGTCAGTGACTGTTTGCTCTCGGATCAATCCATGAGGCAGAATCTCTTAGGTGCCAGAGGTCTGCGTTCCTGGATCATCCATCCATCCATTATCTGTAGCCACTTATCCTATACAGGCTCACGGGCAAGATGGAGCCTATCCCAGCTGACTATGGGTGAGAGGCAGGGTACACCCTGGACAAGTCGCCAGGTTATTGCAGGGCTGACACAGAGACAAACAACCATTCGCACTCACATTCACACCTACGGTCAATTTAGAGCCATCTTTGGACTGTGAGGGAAACCGGAGCACCCGGAGAACATGCAAACTCCACACAGAAAGGCCCTCGTCGACCACTGGGCTTGAACCTAGAACCTTCTTGCTGTGAGGTGACAGTGCTAACCACTACACCACCATGCCGCCCATGCTGTCTTTAACTGTTTTACAAATGTGTTGCAAAGTAACCATAAATGCATCTTACAATTGTGATTAAAATGTATCTTATGACGATGAAAATGTTGTTTCTTATTGTAACTATGATTTAAATACATAAAGCTTATAATAAATATTTAGTTGTTTAATACATAAATACTTGAATAGGTTACTTAAATTATTTTCTTACACATTTAGCCTGTCAGGTAATTTCCGCCAAGCAGCTTCACAAGCTTTGTTAGTGACTGTAGCATTCCCTTTTTTAGTTATAATATCTTTGTAGTCTTTGTAGACTTGCATTAAGAATTCCTGCTCGGACTGTGTAAAAAATACTGCTCTTTCTTTCGCTGCCATTCTTCCGTATTTGGCACTGGTTATCAGGGCTGCCTTATATGTCATGTGGGTGTGCATGAACTTTGCTTTACAAAGCCTGTCTTGAATTACTGGAAATGAAATACACCAGAGTTTTGTTTGTGGAACTCTTTGAGCCTGAAGTGAACTGTTACGCGAAGTTAAGCGAGGCTATTTCACATAAGTCTCCATTTTATAAGCTCGCTCCGTGAAATACCACCTCGGTTTGCTCGGTGTCTTACTTTTATTTTAACTCGTCGTATAGCTCATGTTCATGTTTCTGTTTTGCTCAGGTTGTTATGTTCATGTTAAAGTCTGAGTTTGTTTTCTGATTTATACGTGTGAACTACGGCAGTGTAGTAAATAAACCATCTGCATATGCTTCCTTCACCTATTTCCCTGATACTGTTGCAGTCTTTATTTTATGAATTTATTTGCCTCAGTTTGACTTTTCTTGCTTATTTCTTGTAAATCACTCTGTGACTTTGTTTTCAAAAGTGCTGTATAAAGAAAGCTATTATTAAATGAAATACAGTTTGGAAATTATGGTATGTCTGAATTGGAGTTTTAAGGCATGTCAGAAACTCAGCGAACATGTGGAAAAAAGGTGACGAGACTTGAGTTTCTATTTTTGAAATCCAATTCTGCTAATCCTCCTGAGAACACCATCTCCAAAGTCAAGCATGGTGGTGGTAGCATCACGAGAGGATTACATTACAGGCATTTAGCAGACAGTGCTATCCAGAGCGACATACAACATACCCAGAGCAGCCTGGGGAGCAGTTGGGGGTTAGGTGCCTTGCTCAAGGGCACTTCAGCCATTTCTGCTGGTCCAGGGAACTGAACCAACAACCTTTCAGTTCCCAAAGCTGCTTCTCTAACCATTAGGCCATGGCTTCCCTGGATGGATGCTGTTCATCAGCAGGGACTGGGAACCTGGACAGTGTTGAGGGAAAAACAAAAACTAATGGAGCCAAATGCTCAGAAATCCAAGAAGAAAACCTGTTTGAGCCTGGGTTGGAGGTTCACTTACCAAAAGGGCAATGACCCTGAGCATACTGCAAAAACTGCATAGGTAGTTTTAGAATGATTCTCTGGGAGGATATTGGGGGGAGGGGGTGAATACTTATGCAAAACATTGGAAAAACCTTACAGTATATTGTTTTCAATTTATATATCTATTGAGGAATAAAGATCCATCAAGGGCTCAAAGATATTTTGATCTATTGTTTGAAGAAGCCATGGTAGGAATTCTTCTTTTATGGTTGGAGCTTTAATGTTTTAATATTATCCAGGTTTTTTTTAAACTACAGACACATTCATACACTTTCCAGCTGTTCCTGATTTATATAAACTTGCAATATCAAGCAGGAACCCATCAAATATGAGTTCATGGACTTAATTTTCAAAACCAAATCTAATTTAAGAAATACCAATGAATAATCACAAATTCAGCAACAAACCAAAGACGCATAAGCCAAATCATATTTACAAAATATCAGAAAAGAACAGCAGTAACTCAATCTCTGTTGCTTTCAAAAATTATTTATACACTGTTCCAAACAAGCCATCCTCCCATCTTGGTCCACTGAAAAAGTACACAGTAGAAGGTCAGGATCAAACAAACAGTAACAGATTCTGTTGACAAAATGACAAAGACCCATGGAGTGCCAAAAGAATGAGTCACAATTGCCAGATGGCATATTTCCAATCCAAAACCCAAACCAAGCAGATTTACAGCAGGAAGAACATGACTTGAATTTTTCAAACAGTCTCCAGCCACTGAGGGTGATAAAGTCATCAGTCATGTCCATCGCTAAAGGAGGCATGGGTTTATCAGTGAAGAGGCATCAATATACACTCAGTAGGCCTATATAATTATAAATGAATAAATAGTCAATAAGCCCTGTGATGACCTGGCGACTTGTCCAGGGTGTACCCCGCCTTTCGCCCGTAGTCAGCTGGGATAGGCTCCAGCTTGCCTGCGACCCTGTAGAAGGATAAAGCGGCTAGAGATAATGTGATGTGTGATGTGATGTAAATAGTCAATAAGCCCTGCGATAACCTGGCGACTTGTCCAGGGTGTACCCTGCCTTTCACCCATAGTCACCTGGGATAGGCTCCAGCTTGCCCGTGGCCCTGTACAGGATAAATGGCTATAGATAATGGATGGATGGATGGATAAATAGTCTGTCTGAATAAATCATCCATCCATCCATTATCTGTAGCCACTTATCCTGTTCTACAGGGTCGCAGGCAAGCTGGAGCCTATCCCAGCCGACTATGGGCGAGAGGTGGGGTACACCCTGGACAAGTTGCCAGGTTATCGCAGGGCCTGAATAAATCATTGGATTCTAAATATAATTGAGAAACTGAACTAAGAAAAGTAGACTACTATTGAAACATACAATATCCCATTTGATTTGCTTAATCATATCACAAGTGTACAGTGCTAAATACAAGTATAAACGACCACCAAGATGCATTGTGATCAGACCACTCAAATCACTTGCTGAGGTTTGGAGAGGAGCAGTGATGTACATGGTTGGAGTGAAAGAAAAACGAGACCGTCAGTGACGGCTTAGCTCACTCTGGCCCCGTCTAGTCTAGAAAGAACGATCTAAAGTGGGCCACCTTGTGCAATAAATGTTGCAAGCTATATATAGAAGCTATATCCACCCTAGGAATACCAACCTATTTGCCAGAAAGAATCCAAAACAGTGAGGAATTGACCGAGAAGAAGCTATTTTTGTTGAACTGCTTGTTAAGGCTTAATTAGTCCAGAACTTCATTAATAATTGTAATGAAGCAAATCTGGGTTGAAGTTAAATGCACCCTAGGTACCCCTACCTTCATGTGAGAAAGAATCAAAATCGGTGAAGAATTGAGGAAGAAGAAGCGATTTGTGTGGAAACTGCTTGTTTGGGCTTAATTACGCCATATCTTCATTATTAATTGCAATTATGCAAAATTGGGTAGAAGCTCTATGCACCCCAGGCAGACCTACCTTCCTGCCAAAAAGGATAAAAATCAGTGAAGAATTGAGAGAGAATAAATGATTTTCGTGAAATGTGGACGATGCCGGAAGGACGACGGACAACACATGCACTACGTTCAGACTGCAACCTGAAACGACCCATATCCGATTTGTTGTGAAATCTGATTTTTTTGTTAGGCCGTTCACATTACCAATTATATGAGACTTGTATGCGATCTCCAATATGAACGGAAAACGACCCAAAAGTGTCCCACATGCGCAAATTGACACGTAATAAGCACATCTATGTAATACGTAAACAAAAAAAAAAGCGCATTCATATTTAATGATTTCTCTCTTTTTTTGTTTGTTTAATTATCTGGTTAGTGTTAAAGTGTGAGGTCTCGTGTGTGTTTTTGTTTCTGAACTGAAATGAAAACGTGTAGCCTGGTAACGAGGGTTGACTCCTAAATGTCTCTCTAATTTCTATACAAGTGCACTACATGTTACTAGGAAGTAATGGATTTTTAAACTCTATATAGTGCACTCGAGCTTCAGTAGGCAGTCATTTGGGATACGGCCGCTGTATTACCAAACTCTTAATTCAGGCTTAATAATTTGCACATATTTATTTCATCATATTAATAAACTTTTCCTACATTTTTATAAATATTTATTTAGATTGTTTATAGCCAGCTGAATTCTGCAACTTCTCTCAGCGCTGGCTCAAGGTGCATAAACACCAGTGCAGTTTGCTATGGAGATGAGGCGAGACCTGGCGATGTGGTTTTTGTGGCGGCGGCGGAACTCACACAATAATCTGATTAATGTGGGCAGCAGACTAATGAGACCGAAGGTGTCAAATTACTGGAAATTTCCAGAACAATCTTATAATCTTATAATACAGGATGGTTTAAGTTATAAATCAGTTATAGAAACTGTTTTGTTTAATCAGGCTAACAGATCAACATCCAGGTCCCTACCAAATCCACCATTAGCTTGATCAATTCTATAAAAGTCTATTTAAATTCTGAAAACTGTACAAATGTTGTTGTTTTCCACCAAAGAGGCGGGATTAGCCAATGCAGAATAGTGACGTTTGTCTCTTGTTGATGACATGTAGGTCACATGAATGCGACCTGTCCGGTCAGACTGCAGTCGCATGTGAAAATATCGGATATGCATCGGAATTAGGACCACATATCCAAGCGGCCTGGGTCGCATGTGAAAAAAATCGGATCTGTGTCGTTCAGATTGTCAATAACAAATCGGATACAGGTCGCATATGGGCAAAAAAATCGGATATGGGTCGTTTCAGGGTGCAGTCTGAACGTAGTCATGATGGCATAAGCTCATCACCTGTCGGCCAGATGAGTTAATAATGAAGGTATGTTGCAGGTTGAATGTTTTTAACATAACTGTGCACAGTCCCTTTGATTTTCTAGCAGAAGTGATGTAGGCAGTAACCAAAAGTGAACAAAAGTAATCAGCTGGACACCTTCGAGATGCATGATAGTCACAGGTATAAATGACAATGTGTCTCGGCTGTCCACTTGTGATCTGATAACCCGAGACATGCTTTAAAATCAAGTGTATACAAAGCCTAAGTGTCTCAGAGTTGCACAGGAAAGGAGCAAAACCTGACAAAGATGTGAAGTGAGGGAACAATTTAAATACACTGAAGAAAAGGGAAGTGAAAGAGGGAAAAAAGGTCTTGGTAATCAGGTGGGAGGTTGATCTAATGTCCAGACTGGACTGGGATATTGAGTTGTAGTGCCTCCTGGACTGGCAGTGGATTCGGGTATGATGAGCCCAAGCACAAAAATAGACTTTTTAATAAAATTGTGAAATTCTTAGCTATTTTACAAAGTAGTGCTTGTCAAGCACTCCCACTTCTGATGTTTTGAGGTAAGTGTTTCTTGTTTGTTCTGATGGCATCACAGTAGGATGTGTCAACATGCAGCAAATCTCTCACAAGGGAAACAGATGAAAAGTAACTGTCACCGCATAGATGGTGATGAGACGACAAGGAGTTTCAAAAGAACTCCATGACTACACTATAAGCCAGTACTTCACTGTTCTTGTTCTCTTTTCCAATGTAGACAGGATCAAGTAACTAAACACAAACACCACAGTTGACTGATTTTGCGCATGAATTCTTCTCAGCCAAAGCTGCCATCAGATTTAACCAGAGCCTCATCATTTACATTTCTCATTTGGCTGGTGCTTTTGTCCAAAGTTACACACAATTGAAAGAAGATACCACCAAGCAGGGCTGGGTTTCCTGAAAGCCTCTTTAGGCCAAGAGAGTCTTAGGCCCTGTCCACACGGCAGCGGATTCAGGTGACTCCGATACAATTGCTTATCGTTTAGGCCTGGCGTCCACACGGCACCGGCGTTTTGGGTGCCCAAAACGCAATCTTTTTGAGAACGGGTTCCAGAGTGGAAAGATCTGGCAACGTTGCCGTTGTGAACTCGTCTGGATGAGTAGAACGGATTTGTTTACGATGACGTCACAACCACATGACTGTGAGTGCTTCACGCCAGGTAGAAGTGTAACGAATATCACCAGGAAAAAGCCTTACAGAGCACTAGTGAGAGTGAAACACGAGCTTGGATATTATTATTATTATTATTATTATTATTATGTTCAGTGTTAGTTCACAGTAGTAAGGCAAGAAGCAGAATAGTGACAGTAATAGTGAAGCAAAAACATGCAATTGTACAAACACTGCAGCTCTACAGCAAAATATTCATTTATAAAATGGTCTGATTCTTAACACCAGTAGTGCCAATGATCTCATTGCGATGCGATGCGAGTTGTCAAGAAATCCTATAACTTGGTTCATGAAACGCGCTTACAAAATATTTTCACTGTGAATATTTATTGTGTAATGCCTGGTGCAAAGTGAGAGAGAGAGAATAGCCCTTAGGGCAGAGTCAATCCCGCCAGCAAAAATAAGGGGGGAAAAGGAGCGATCTCACCTCTTCAGATGATGGTTTAAGTCCTACAATACATTCCTCAAAAAAGGGCGTAGAAAAGCAAATTAATCCATCAACGTGTATCATTCAATTTATTCCGGACAATTAAAGACGCCGCCTTCCGCGTACGTCATCCTCGTCGCCATTTTGGAAAGGTCAAAGCGGAGAATAAAGATTAGCTGCGTTTAACTGTACCAACAGGTTTACCGTCCAAAGGAGATCACATGGGATTACCTTTCACAGGTGAGAAACAGCAAATTAATCCATCAACGTGTAGTATTCAATTTATTCCGGACCATTAAAGACACCGCCTTCCGCGTACGTCATCCTCGCCGCCATATTGGAAAGGTCAAAGCGGAGAATAAAGATTAGCTGCGTTTAACTGTACCAACAGGTTTACCGTCCAAATGAGATCACATGGGATTACCTTTCACAGGTGAGACTGGAAAAATACTTTTCATTGTATTTGGTCATTATAATGTAATTTTACGAACAGATTTTCCTGACTTTGTGGCTAATATGAAGTCTCGCGCATAATAGTTTATGCGCATGCGTCCTTACTTCTATTCCCATACGAAAAAGAACAGTAAAGAACTTATAAGAGTTTACCACTGTCTTAGTAGTAAATCCTTATAAATATAAGGATAAATCCTTATAATGATTTATAAATAAATATATATGCCATGTATGATTTACTCCTGAAAGTGGCCCATTTTGCATTTTCCTCATACAAATTTTTTATGAAAATCTAGTATGTATGAAGTGAACATTGTGCATGGTTTTTACAGATAATGTGTATGATGAATTACACTGTCTTTGTATGCTTCATGTAATGTTTGTAGTTTAAAATTATATTTTACAGTTTAAAATGTATATGCCTTTTATATGTAAATCCACATGTTTGTGTTGGATTTACATATAAAAGGCATGTACATTTTAAACTGTAAAATATAATTTAAAACTACAAACATTACATGAAGCATACAAAGACAGTGTAATTCATCATACACATTATCTGTAAAAACCATGCACAATGTTCACTTCATACATACTAGATTTTCATAAAAAAATTTGTATGAGGAAAATGCAAAATGGGCCACTTTCAGGAGTAAATCATACATGGCATTTATATTTATAAGGATTTACTACTAAGACAGTGGTAAACTCTTATAAGTTCTTTACTGTTCTTTTTCGTATGGGTTGTTCTGGTGTGTCCGAAGGGACCGTCTTACAGCGCCCCTAGAGGTGTGGCATGTGTATTGCATCGTTTTCAGCAAGCGTTGCGTTGCCATATGGACCTGATTTCTACTGATCGTTGCCCATTTGGAGGCGATATTTTTTTTAAATAACATCACGTTGCCGTTGTCGTGTGGATGTGGCCGTAAATTACCTCTTAAGATCCATTGTCAAGCTAACGTGGTTTTCCTGAACAACATCGTAGCTCGAGTAGTCCTTTAGTTTGCTTGGAATTTACGAAACACCCAGACCACTTGTTCAAAACAAAGAGTGACTTGTTCACAGCCGAATACGCAGAATGTGCATGCGCCTCCGAGGGACTCTCACAGTCAACGTGGGAAACTGGTGTTGAATCTGCTGCGGTGTTCAATTATTTTTCTTGTACATTGCAAGGACATCGAATTAATTATTAAACAAATATACAAAAAGCATCAAGAATATCTTTCAATATATTATGGGATTATGGATGGATATCATAATGTCACATTGATATCACCACATTTTTTTTTAAAAGATTTTTTTTGGGCTTTTTTCACCTTTATAGGATAGGACAGTGTACAGACAGGAAATGAGCGGGAGAGAGACAGGGAGGGATCGGAAAATGACCTTGGGTCAGAATCGAACCCGGGTCCCCGGATTTATGGTATGGCGCCTTATCCAACTGATTATCTCCTTTAGTATCATAAATGAGACACATTTCTGCGCCTCTAATATTATGTGTGTGTGTGCGCGAGCGAAAGAGAGAGAGGTTTTGATCTGTGTGTAGTGTGTACCTGAGGAGGTTGAATTGACCTCATCTATCTATCTAGAGGTCAATTGATATATAAAGAGGTTAATTCAACCTCCTTAGGTGCACACTATACACAGATCAGAACCTCTCTCTCTGTCTGCACACACACTTATAAGGGAGAACATTGCCCACTTGGCACTGTGGAGAACAGTTGAAATAATCCTGACTGCATGATTGTGGGGTAACAGTGAAATGAGCAAGCATGGGAAACACATTTACCTAATTATTTAGCTTATTATTTGCTCATTCTTTCATGTGAACGTTTGTTCATTTAATTAAAAACACGCTTGAAATAAAAAAAGTGCCCAAAAATGTTAAATAGTTTCATTACCACATTATTTCTGTAATGCTTCCAGATACTATATCCATCCATCATCTGTAGCCATTTATCCTGTACAGGGTCGCAGGCAAGCTGGAGCCTATCCCAGCTGACTATGGGCAAGAGGCGGGGTACACCCTGGACAAGTCACCAGATCATCGCAGAGCTGACACATAGACAAACAACCATTCACACTCACATATTCACCAATTAACCTAACCTGCATGTCTTTGGACTGTGGGGGAGACCGGAGCACCCGGAGGAAACCCACGCAGACAACATGCAAACTCCACACAGAAAGACCCTCGTCGGCCGCTGGGCTCAAACCTGGGACCTTCTTGCTGTGAGGCAACAGTGCTAACCACTACACCACCATGATACTATATATTATCTTATTTTAAACACTTTATATTTCATTAGATTTTGGTTAAAAATGAATGCCATGTGACCTTATTGACTGGATTTAGCAACTACTAATGCCTTCAGCAATAACAGTATGATTGCTTTTAGCAATTACTAATGCCTATATCAGGGATGCACATTGCAAAGATGCTTTTCATCCTGTTGCTCTTTAGTCTCCTTCTTATGAGTGAGCTCGGGAAAACCACATACAGAGACAACGTCGTTGCTTAAGAGAGTCTCTCAACTCTCTCTTTATCTCTAAAAGGCAACGTTATCAGGAAACCTACCCCAGAGCAGTTGTGGGCTAAGATCCTTGCTCAGGGGCCCAACAGCAGCTTTAAACTTCCATCATCTGTCGCCCAGTGCCTTAAACACTGGGGCATCATATCTCCATCATTCATGTAGGTGGATAACAGGCTTTGGGAAATATTCCAGTGGCACACCTAGGAATGGACAAACTTTCTGAATTTTGGCCAGTGGGGTCTAGACTAGACTATACGTGGACTGTTTTACTTCCACAGCTGTGCCAGATGAGGAATATATGAATACCTGAAACCATCATCTCCTCCACATTTGTTTTATACCAAATTTTGGCAGCAGCTCTGGAGGCAGAGAGATTTGTGGAGTACCTGTAGTACCCCAAACTAATTCCAAAGAAATTGAGCACCAAATTCAATACCCATGCTATGCTGGTTTTGGTACCTGGCTCAGAAGTGCAAGGATGGATCACAGGGTTTGCAGAGGAAATTCTGTATGGTGCTGTTGAGAACAGCTCCACATGGATGCTCTAAAGAGTTGCACTTCCCAAAAGTACTTTATGACAAGATTCAGTGGATAATCTCACCCAGACAGTGTAGGTTTGTATCAAAGAACTGCTGCTGTAATCATAAAGATGTTCCTGTGCATATTCCAGGACACTTATTCACAATTTTCTCACACCGACCTTAACACACTTATTGTGGGTTACTGATTGACTTTATAGTTACAGTATATAGTATGAGATGATTAATGATTTATAAACCCAACAATTGGATGCCATACAGGAAGACCATGGAGCTGAGATTGGCAACACTAAATGATGCACCACTGTACTGCCGTGTGTGAGTTTTGGGATGATAATCATTCTTTCTTCTTTCTATCCAGGTAAATAACTATGGCAATTAATGGTCTGTGTAAAACAAGGTTAAAGGTCATAGTCAAAGGTTTTCAATTTATACACATTTGAAACTTTATATGTTAAAAACCCTCTGTAATTTTCTTCTGGTCCCAAGAAGTATTGTTAATAAGTAATAATTAAAATAAGTTAGCGCGGATCTCGGCGAAGGGCGGTACGGTGGTGTGGTGGTTAGCGCTGTCGCCTCACAGCAAGAAGGTCCGGGTTCGAGCCCTGTGGCCGGCGAGGGCCTTTCTGTGCGGAGTTTGCATGTTCTCCCTGTGTCCGCGTGGGTTTCCTCCGGGTGCTCCAGTTTCCCCCACAGTCCAAAGACATGCAGGTTAGGTTAACTGGTGACTCTAAATTGAGCGTAGGTGTGAATGTGAGTGTGAATGGTTGTCTGTGTCTATGTGTCAGCCTTGTGATGACCTGGCGACTTGTCCAGGGTGTACCCCGCCTTTCGCCCGTAGTCAGCTGGGATAGGCTCCAGCTTGCCTGCGACCCTGTAGAACAGGATAAAGTGGCTAGAGATAATGAGATGAGATCGGATCGCGGCGAATTTCTGCTCGGCGATTTTCGTGACCACTCGGTGCGTGACGTCATTCAAGGCAAACAAAATCACTTGAGTTGAGTCCACTTCGGTTTATTTGCATTGCCACTCGGCTTGAGTGCAGATGAGCGTTCGGGAATTTCCAAAGAAAAACTATGCCTCATTGTTGTGCAGTGAACTGTAACAACGGGACCGATTCAGGAAGAAGTTTTTACCTTTTTCCGAGAGAGAAGAAGAGGCGGAGAGAGTGGATTGTGTGTGTGAAGCGAGAGGGTTGGCAGCCGGGTAAATACGCCACTCTGTGCGCCAATCATTTTGACGACGATTCATTTTTGAAGAATCCCCACCTGTTGGAGAGTTTAGGTGTCAGTGTTGGACAGAGAAGGCTCAAACCTGACGCTGTTCTGACAAAATTCGAACACAAAATCAAGCAATTAAAGAAGAAATGGACCAGCAACGCTCAAGCAAAAAGGAGAAGATTGGAGGTAAACATTTTTACCTTTGCTTGCAATTGACAAGTCAAGAATCCTGAGGGATCCTGTACAATCATTGTGGAAATGAGACAAAAGGGATATTTCCTCGCTTAGAGTAGGCTATAAATAGTATAATGCTTGTATTACTATTAGCAATATATTGTATTAGCAATATAAACGAATCCACGTTATATTATAGGGATTATGTGTGTGCCCATGTGGTTTAATTATTCTTCAAAAGGGCTCTTATTTAGTATTACAACGAAAATAAGAATTTATCATAACTACCAGGATAAATCATTTGGACGCGAGTCTTGTTGAGGTCCAGGGTCACCGCGATCAGAGTCGGCCGAGTCGCTGTCCGATTCTGAGGCTGCAAACCAGTGAGGCGCATTCACCGATTGCTTTGCGACAGCCATAGGTTCATACATATATGGTTTCACCTCTCGATATTCAATTTGGAGAGTTCCTACTTCAAAATCACTATTGCTTTCAGACATTTTACACAACCTCTCATGACCAAAGTCTGTACATGTGTCCTCGGTTCACAAGTAAACACAGAACTGCTCCCAGTCTGTTTGCCTTGAATGACGTCATGATGACTGTCCCCTGGCGGTGAAAGTACGCGTAAGTGAGATGTAAACAAATCTTCGGAACTTGCGCAAACCAGTATATTTTAACCGTTTTATTCAATTTTAGGGTGCAAATTAGACACCAGGAAGATTGAATTTGCTTTTTGGGTCGTTCTTCTAGAAAATAAAGTTGATATTCTACGTTCCACCTCCGACCTTTGCCTATAACCATTAATTCTTCTTTGGCCTTGTATTGTCTGTCATGTTTCCATTTGGTGGTCCAGTAGAAATGGTCTCTTGATCATTCTCTACTTTGACATACCCATAATGCCTTGCACCTTGGGGGGGTAACCAGGCGCTATATTTGTTTAATAAGTCAGATAACCTCAGTCATTTCTTCGAATTCACATGGGGAAAAATGACTTTTGCTGTGCACCAACTTGTTCAAATAACCATAAAAGGAATCCTGATTTAAAGTTTTATAGAATGTCTAAAGGCCCCATCACATTTATTCAGAATTAGCAGGACTCAAGCAGAACCAGCTGGAATGAAAAATTTTTCAAAATTCGTGCCACATTCGGGGGGAATTTCAAACTGACCAACGTTCTTACAGCTTTGTAAGAATGCCGTTCGAATACTTAGAATGCGCTTTGAATCCGCCTCGAATGATTCTTGCACATTCCAGGTGTATTAGCTTTCGAATGCAGTTCAAATGTAGTTGGAACACAGTAGGAACACCTAGAATGTTAGAATGCAGTAAGAATATTAAGAATGCATTTCGAATGCCGTATGAGTGCGGTTCGATTGCTCCAGTTGCTCTCTTTTACCACCCATGGTTTACTATGACCTGGATGACTGAGAATCTTTACAGACACCCTATAAAGAAGCTAAGCATCGAAAAGCGTGGGTTAGACAGATTTCGCCGTCAAAATTTTACACTGACAGACAACAAGCGACTGTGTTCTACATGCTTCAGTGGTGGACTGAAGTCTGATGATCCAAGTCACAAAGCGTACAACCCCTCTGTCTTTGTGTTTAGTCATCAAAAGTGCGTAAACTGAAAAACAAGGACAAGTCAAAGAACTGAAAAGGACAACTTTATTGAAGGATCGACTCCCAAAACAAAGCGTAAACGATGCAGTGTAAGTAAGCTTACATGTACTTCCCCTTTTAGTGTTCATCTAGGGAGATCAAATGTAGTATTTGACCCTGTAGTCCGAACAGCTTCCTCTAACAGCCCAAAGATTGTCGTAATCTGGTAGCATATGAGCTCGAGGAAAATCAGAGTGAAGGAAATCAAAATCACACATCACACACACATCACATTATCTCTAGCCGCTTTATCCTTCTACAGGGTCGCAGGCAAGCTGGAGCCTATCCCAGCTGACTATGGGCGAAAGGCGGGGTACACCCTGGACAAGTCACCAGGTCATCACAGGGCTGACACATAGACACAGACAACCATTCACACTCACATTCACACCTACGGTCAATTCAGAGTCACCAGTTAACCTAACCTGCATGTCTTTGGACTGTGGGGGAAACCGGAGCACCCGGAGGAAACCCACGCGGACACGGGGAGAACATGCAAACTCCACACAGAAAGGCCCTCGCCGGCCCCGGGGCTTGAACCCAGGACCTTCTTGCTGTGAGGCGACAGCGCTAACCACTACACCACCGTGCCGCCCGAAATCAAAATCAACTTAAACTTAAAAAAGAAATTTGACAGTTCTGCTGTGTTTACAGTACTAACTTGACTGAGTGAATTCCTTGCTTGTGTTCCCATGCATGAAGCGTTTTGTATTTTCTTACGGCTTTCTTATTGTAAATAGTGGCCTAGTGGTTAGTGTGTCTGCCTCTCGATTGGGAGACCGTGAGTTCTACTCACGGTCAGGTCATACCAAAGACCATCGTAAAAATGGTACCTACTGCCATCTGGCAAGGCATGCTGCAATACAGATGCAAGCATACATGTCAACCCCTCACGGCTCTCACCTGTACTCCCTGGTAAAGAAATCCATAATTTCCATACAAAATCCATAGTAATATTTCATGCATAATAAAAATGTACCAGATCTTACCTAATATATGCACTGATTTATTTCTGTACATCCATATGTACTGTTAACACTCAATTAAACAACAGTCAGCGTTTTCTTAACCCTATATCAGTTCAACAAAATTTAGTGTCTCTTCTCACATAATCCAATAATTTGGGGTTCACTTGGCACATTGTTCAGCAATGTTCCTGATTATATGAACATGTTGCACTTCTACCCAACTTTACATGTTCATGGGTTATCTCTAATTTGCAGCATAAGTCACTGTTCATCTTATATTTATTCTATATTCATTAAAATGGACATAACATACTTACTGTAATACTTCATCCAAAGTTTTGAAAACTGACTCCGCTGTACCAATGTTACACACTGGCATGTCCAAAATTCTGGATCGAGCCCCAACATTCACGTCAAAAATTCGGACAAGCACTGCCAGTCTCTTGTCACTCTTTTTATCATTGCTTTCATCAATCATTACAGAAAAGGGCATAGTCTTACAATGATCTACCACTGGAGAAGTGGCCTCTGGTGCTAGACTTCGTTTTATAATCTGAGTCGCCTTGGTCCGTTTACAGCTGAATTTCTTTGCTAGATCACTATCTGGAAATAGTGTAGGGACGAGTTCCGTGAAATGGTCTGCGACGGGCATCGGGAGGTTGTGTTGAGCAATGGAATTGCAAAATGCCACTTCTGATTTTAAGATATAGTGTCAGATACAACCTTTGTTGGCTTTTGCGTGAAGAAATTAATTGACGGCTGTCTCTTTTTCTGGTTTGCATTCTTCACATGCATTTGAGATTTCATGTGTTCCCTCACGTCGTAAATTCCAGAGGCAAACACTTTCACGTCTCTACAACAAATTGTGCAGTTGACATACTCAGCACCCATTTTGGAAGTGATAATTATTCCATTGAATGTTTCTGTCCATTCGGGAAGAAAGCGACCTCCAGTTTTAGATGTTTTGAGTTTTTTCTTTGGTGGTGCTGACATCTTGACCTCTTGACCTGTCTATTGTTACGCTACATGTGCTGTTATTTCCCGCTCGGTGTGCAGGAAAATCACAATTGCCCATGCTCAGACATTCGGAATGGCTTGTTGGTACTAGCGGAAGTACCGGTTGAGTAATTCTAAATGTAGAAAATGGTGGCTCCCATGCATTTTCGTATTTCATGACGATTTTTTTGATGGTAATAAATCAAAATAATTTTAAGGTGAAAATGTAGAAAAATCCGTAGTTGAATACCACTACGCCCGTACCATTTTTAAAATGCCATCCGTAGGGAATACTGGAAATCCGTAGGGGTTGACATGTATGTGCGAGTGGGGAGTCAAACTCTTGTGGTTACCCGACGACTACCCCCCCACTATAACCCTAGCTATGTGAGAGGCTGAGAGCTATGGAAACAGAGATTGGCGCCGCCCTATGCGCCACATGGTGTGGGAAAGACTTGGATTTTTGATTCTCGTTGTAACCAGCACCCAGCAAAAAACATTTCACTGTGGGTTCTTCTATGATCAGTGTCGATCTTTCGAAGCTCTTCTCCCAATCTTTTAACTTCTACAGATAAGTAATTGTTGGAACACCCATGTTGACAGACGAAGAATGCTGCTGATGGTCACCCAAAGTAGAGATGGTCAAAGTGTTCAATACGATATTTACAAGAGATTGATTTCTCAAAATCTACAGAAAAGGCTTTGCAGATTTCTTTAAGCTTTGGTTTAGTTAGTTTTGACACTTCTTTGAAGGTTTTAGGAGGATTTAAAATCGAAAGATTACTGTTAGTGTGCGATGCCATGTTGTTTTAGTTCGTTTATATTTTGGTTACTCCCCCAAGGCACAAAGCGTTATGGGTAATATCAAAGTAGTCAATAGAGCTGCCATTTTACTGTAGCTGATACTGAGAAGATTTGAAAGTTTCATCTTTATATTGTTGCCTGTCCCATAGATAAAACCTGCTAGTCACTTTCTGTGGAATGAGCTCATAATAAATCTGCCATAAAAAAAAAAGAGAGAAAATGAGGAAACAATGTGGAGGCAGCAGCTGTCTCATGCACTGTAAGGCTGATCGTAATGAATGCAGATTTAATGCAGACCATTAGGCACCACAGGAAGCTGAAAGTTCATCAGCCGTCATCATATTCACGCAAAACGTGTGCCTTCACCTTTCATACTACATCAGATATAGTCTACAGAAATATGGCTAGTACATATGATATGATATTTACTGGAAAGAGAATTTCATCATTTACCAATCTGAGAATAACCTCTGGCTTTTCTGTTTTCTGTGAGAAGTGTGCAGATTAAATTAAATAATATATGTGAAGGCACTTGCACAGCCTTACGAACCCTTAGTTTATGAATAATATACTCATACAAAGGTCATAGAACATCTGTATTGGCATGATGAAATTGAGGTTGTGATCTCATACTTTAGAAACCTGAAAGGTTGGGTGACAGAAGGCCAAAGATTCCTGGGTCCAGGTTTCTTAGACCAAATTAATTCAGTCTTCCTGGATGGCAGAGTCCATGAGACTCTGCATTTTCAAAACCATTTTCTAATCAAAACCACTTCACCACTTCTTTTTTCTCTCCACCATTTCCTCCAATGTTTCTTCCAGATGTCTTATGTAGAATGTGCAAAATAGAATCCATGTCCATAAATCTGAAATTTCTGAATGAACTACCATACAAACATACATATACAGAGAGACAACCTTACCTCATTTCTGTACGGTATGTGTGCCAGCACAGTTGTGTGCAAACATTACACACCCTTCAGACAAAATGAAGCAGAGTTTATTTTATAAAAACCAGACATTTAGGAATTTTTAAAAGGCCTTATTTATAACATATACATTAGAGCACAGTGAAACTCTTTCTCTGCATTTAACCCATCTGGGGGTATGAACACACACACACCTCAGAGTAGTGGGCAGCAGCACCTGGGGAGTAATTGGAGGTTACGGTAGGTGCTTTACTAAAGGGCATTTCAGCCATTGATGCAGAGGGAGAGGAAAGTGCTGTTCATTCACTCCCCTCACCCACATTTTTTTTTTCCTGTTGGTCTAGGGAATCAAACCAGCAAGCTTCTGGTCCCAAAGCTACATCTTTAACCTTCCCCCATTTAGTATGTTAAGCTTTGAAAGTAACAAACATGGCCAAACAGAACACTTAATGTTTAAATAGCCAAAAAAATTTCAAATGATATCAGTTCAAAACTTATGCAAGTCAACATCATCCTTTATTAGTCCATGCAAGCATGGGTCATCTGATGCTTTTCCTCCTCCTGAAAGGAGATGAAACCTTGACTTAATCTTGTGCAAGGCAACTGGGTATTCCTTTGGATTGGAGATCTTGATCAACAACTTGACGTCAGGTTTTCCGAGGGCAGCCACGACCCTTGGAACAATTCACCTCCAGGCATCGGACACATTTCAACCAGTTGCTTTCATCACATCTCTCTACATGGCCAAACCAATGTAATCGACAGCGTTGTGCCTTATTTTCAATAGTCAATGGTGACAAGACTCCTCAGTTCATCACAAGGTTTCATCTCCTTCCGGGAGGAGCTACAACATCCATCCATCCGTCCATTATCTGTAGCCGCTTTTCCTGTTTAGGGTTGCAGGCAAGCTGGAGCCTATCCCAGCTGACTATGGGCAAGAGGCGACGTACACCCTGGACAAGTCACCAGGTCATCGCAGGGCTGACACATAGAGACAAACAGCCATTCACACTCATGGTCAATTTAGAGCCACCAATTAACCTAACCTGCATGTCTTTGGACTGTGGGGGAAACCAGAGCACCCAGAGGAAACCCACGCAGACACAGGGAGAACATGCAAACTCCACACAGAAAGGCCCTCATCGGCCACTGGGCTCAAACCCAGGACCTTCTTGCTGTCCACTGCTAACCACTACACCACCTTGCTGCCTGAGCCACGACATACCATGGCCATTTCATTATGATGACGTCTCTAAACATCCTGATCTTTTAATGGCCATGTTTCGCAACCATACATCAATATTGACCAAACACAGGTTTGATACTCAGCCCTGTGATGACCTGACGACTTGTCCAGGGTGTACCCCGCCTTTCGCCCATAGTCAGCTGGGATAGGCTCCAGCTTGCCTGCGACCCTGTAGAAGGATAAAGCGGCTAGAGATAATGAGATGAGATGAGACAGGTTTGATACAATTTGCCCCTCCCTTTCAATGATACAGCTCAGAAAATCAGAAGAGACAGCAACTTGGGGAATTTTTTCCCTCCACTATGCACTCTGTTGATCACAGCAGATTCAACTCCACCAAAGGCATCCAAGATATCACCAAGATAGCAGAACCTATCAACGACCTCCAGATTGCAGGAACCAAGTTGTACCTTTGTCACAGATTGTTCTGAACTCATGTGTTAAACATATTCAATAAGCTTCCAACAAGGTCATGAAAAAGCTTCCTCTTGGTTCTTCTTGAACAATTTTGCCTTATGGTTTGGCTTGTCATCTTGTTGCAGGGTACAGCCATATTTTTTTGTTTAGCCAAATTGTAAAATAGAGGCATATTTTGCATTCATTTCAGCCAGAAACTATTCTCAGCTGGTTTTCAACTGGTCAAATACAACAGACAACACAAAGAGCTGCAGGATGTTTACAGTAAGAGGATATTCAAGCATTAATGAATCCACTTACTGTAGGGCAGCATGGTGGTGTAGTGGTTAGCACTGTTGCCTCACAGCAAGAAGGTCCTGGGTTTGAGCCCAGCAGCTGATGAGGGCCTTTCTGTGTGGAGTTTGCATGTTCTCTGTCTGGGTTTCCTCTGGGTGCTCTGGTTTCCCGAACAGTCCAAAGACATGCAGGTTAGGTTAATTGTTGGTGGCTCTAAATTGACCATGAGTGTGAATGTAAGTAAGTAAGTAAGAGCCTTTATTGTCTCTTCAAGAGAGAAATTTGTCTTGGGCACAAAGTCTGGCAATTCACATCGACTTATACACACAATGGACAACACAAAATACATTTAAATGTTTAACATCCACACAACAGCATTCATAATAAATATTACCACACACACACACCCACCCATAGACACACACAACCCCATCACACCCCCCTCCACCCTCCCTTCTAAGAAGATTAAAAGACCAAGGAATAAAATTACACTTAACATAATACCACGGGTGGCAAAGCCTAAAAAAACCCTAACCTAACACCCCCACCCCAACACTACCTACTATTGAGTAATTTAATAGACCAAGGAACCATTGACAATTTAAACCTATTTGTCCTGCAGTTTGGCAGCCTATATCTTCTTCCTGATGGTAAGAGTTCATATTCTCCATGCAAAATATGTTCATCATCCTCTACGATTTTCGATTTACAAATGGTTGTTTATCTCTGTGTCAGCCCTGTGATGACCTGGTGACTTGTCCAGGGTTTACCCTGCCTCTTGCCCATAGTCAGCTGGGATAGGCTCCAGCTTGCCTGCGACCTTACACAGGATAAGCAGCTACAGATGATGGATGGATGAAGCCATTTAGGTTTTTTGTGCTTATAATGGGCCTTCATTTGATGTGACTTTAGATATGATGTCAACATTCATTCATTCATTCATTCATTCATTCATTCATTCATTCATATGATGCACAAGATTAATATAAGTACATGAACACTGAAAAGCAGGATGAAGGAAGCCAGGTTGAGCAGAAAAAAAGCATTACTCATCACTATGACAAGTAATTTTGCAGTACATAGATACGGTGACTAAATTCACAGTGATTTGTGCTAGCTCTTACAAACCGGGATGCCTAGTCACCATACCCTATAGAGCTGGAATGGTAAGAGATAGAGAATGATGCTGAGGGAGAAAAAAAAGCCGGTTTTTCATGGATTATTCCAGTTCAGTAATCCAGATCAGCATCAAAAGTCATAGCAACTTAATTCAACCGAGAGGTAATCTTCATGTGAAATTTGGTGATGATTGGTTGAAAACTGAGGAACAAATAGCGTCCTAAAAATGTTAGCATAATAATAATAATAATAATAATAATAATAATAATAGAAAGAGTCTGAGTGAGAGTAACAATTTGTGCCAGCACTGTTAGCGCAAATTAATTAAGTTAATTTATCTAAATTAGCTTGACAGACTGAAAGTGATCAATTCCTATTTCCTTGTGATAGTCACACACTGTGTCCAAACAGCGACAAGCATGCGATGTTCAAAAAGGACCTACCCTTTCTGTTTAATGTTGATCGAGCTCTCTCTCATGCTGTCATGGAAGAACCACATAGCACTGATGCAAGATTAAATCACTCTTTCTTATTAGCAGCCATACACAGTGCCTCATCATAATTAACTGATGCCTCTTTTAGGTCTCTCTTAATTACATCCTTCCATCTTAATTTTTGATGCCCAATTCTTCTCCTGCCGCTAGACTCCCACAACAGTAATCTTCGTGGCAAGCGTGATGGCGGCATTCTTACCAGATAACCAAACCATGTCAGTCGATTTCTTCTTAGGTGGGTGATAAGTGGAACTTGATTAGTCCTTCTCCATAATTCTTCTTCTTAATGTTGATATGCTTCTGATTTTTTCAGTTTTTTGGTATTTCTTTGAGATTTGCACTGTACAGAATGCTCAATGTGTTGAGTTAAAGAAAATCAAGAACCCAAAAGACACCGTAATGGTCTGGATAGCCATGGAAATGTAAATGGCATGAAATTTATCCACCACTACATTTGACTTTGAATCCTGAAAATGTTGGCCAATTCTAGAAAACTATAAATAGAGTCATCTATATCCCCCACCCTATATACCAACTATATACCAAGTTTCAAGATATTATTTGTCACATTTTTCAAGTTCTGCTGCAGGAAACCAACCCTACCTCTTTACACTGACCTCAGCAGCCCATGGCATAAGCCCACCGGACCTTTGGTCCAGGTGAGCTAAAAATTAAAATTTGTCACGTTTCTTAGTTTCAAAAGGCACATATACATTACTTAATCAACACATATACCAACTTTCAAGACCATACCACTCACAGTTTTCAAATTCTGCTCTGGAAACAAAACCTACCCCGAAGACTAACCTGAGAGACTAAGTCTGAAATTTTTTCCATGGAAATATGAAAAATTAAAATTTCTCAAATTTTAGTATGAAAAGGCATCGCCTTGTTAACATATATACCAAGTTTCAAATCCGTATCATGAATAGTTTTGGATATATGCTCCGGAAATGAACATTGCTCTTAGAAACTAAGTCAAAATCTATTTTCTATGTAAAAATTTGAAAAATATTCTTTAAAAAATCCAAAATAGCAAAAGGCACCAGTTCACATGTTGCGTGATATGTATACAATGCTTCATGAAGTTATCTTCAGTAGTTTTAAAGGTATGGCCTGAAAACAAAAATGTGACCAGACGGTTGGAGAGCTGGACGAACGGACAGCCAGACGGATGGACAGACGGATGCTGTTTCTATATCCCCCGCCAAACTTCATTTGTATGGGGGAGAAAAACCAACTAAAAGGCTAATATAAATATTACTTATGTAATTTAGTCATTAAATCCATCCATTATCTGTAGCCGCTTATCCTGTTCTACAGGGTCGCGGGCAAGCTGGAGCCTATCCCAGCTCGTCCCCAATCACTGTCAGACTTGTACCACTTTCCAAATTTCATTTCTTGCAGTGCTAGTTAATTCACTTTTCATTGTATTTCATTCATAACAGGGTTACAGGGACACATGTGCTGGCACTTATTTTAGTATCTAGTATGTCAGCCAATTGTAGACAACTTTATATGACACTTCCATTCACATTTATTCATTTCACAACTGGTTTTATCCAATGTATTTTACAAATGAGGCAGAAAACCATCCACTCCAAGCAAAGAGCCAATGAGTCAAAGAGCCAAATGTGATACAACTGCGACATATTTCCACCTACTGAACAGAAACAAGAGTAAGATAATGTTACAGAATATAACCAGCATTACTCTCTCTCTCAAATACTATCCTGCAAATTGTATTGTACTAAAGGTAGTCAGTAAGTGAGCCTGATCTATGTTGGTATCTTCCTAACACTTCTCTTTATTTAAATATGTATAAAATGTATATAATACAACCGACTACGAGAGATGTAAGCCAGTGTTCACGGCTTAAAGCAGATATGCAGAACCTTTATTTTTAAATACATTTCTGAGTGGATAGTATCTCCATCCTTGACTCTTGTATGTTGCGTAAATGGGAATAAAAATTTTTTTTTGAGAATTAAAATCAACCGCAAAGTTGGCATTCGAGCTGCCCCACTGAGCCAGCCAGCCCTGAGTGCGTGACATCACAGCAGTAACCGGTTTTAAGGCCGAGGCCTTTGACAGCTATAGACCAAAGACATATAAATAAATTTTTATGGTGAAAGTAAGAAATACCGTGACCAACTTGCTCAACTAAGACTGATTTGACTTCATTGATTGTGGGTTGACTCTCATTAAAACAGGATAGGTGTTATAACTTATGCAACATACATGTACATGCATGCATTTTCACTGATAAAACGTAAAAGACTATAATTAAATAATCAGATGAACTGAGACAATCACATTCTGAAGCCAATTAAATAATCTTATACCGCTAACTTAAACACACAATACAAGTTGCATGTATTAATCTAAATGCAGGTAAACAACAAGTGCTGTTGTTTTTGTTGTTTTGTAGCCAAATGAGAGTCGGAGCTTACCCGTCTGTGTTTTCGCTTCTTGAAGGCCGATCTTGTGGCCGATTTGTTTTGAAACAATCTGACTTTCAGTTGTTCGTTCAGTTCTCTGGTTATTCACTTCTTCCATGTAAGGGCAAGATATTGCTGCTGAGGCAAGCATATCCAGCAGAGAAATCAGACAGCTGGTCCACTCATTCTCCATTTTTTTCATATTGAGTACTCTGCCATTACTGCTCGGCTCAGGCAATTACTAAAATCTGGGACGGGACGTCACTGATTTTAGCAACAACCGCGGAGAGGTCACTGCCTGAGCGATAATATATCCCATTCCATCCCGGGTTTTAGCAACAACCCTCGGCTCATGCTCCAGGAGAACTGGTGCAACTGAACTTACTTTCCTTTTCTTATAGTTTTATTTTCCTTTAATTGTTGGTACTGCACCTTCTTTCAATACGGGCTTATAGCCAATGCTCCACAACAGATCAGAGGTCTCGTATGAGTCTTCAGTAAAATGTGCAGAGCAGAGGAGAGACCTCTTCGTAGGCACCCAATGTGCCTGCGAACTTCTCGCAAAATGCGTCCAAATCTTTGCAGTTTGAACATTCTTGGGACGTGAATGCAACATAAATCCACCTTCTGTCGTGTTGCTGCACCCGCCAGCAACACATCTATGTGGCATGGTGATAAATTAGCTCAAAATGGAGGATTGGCGTTGCAGTCAGCTCTGTGTTTTAGTATAGCGGAAATGGCGATGAGACTGATAGACTTCCTGCTGTGATGTTACAGATGTCAAGGTCATTCACTCAGACCGCTACCTATATGAATCACTTTAATCATAAAAATTACTATATTAGATTTATTATTAATGCTTAAAACTTTTTCTGTGCCATTCTTGAGGTGTCAAGGCATTTACAAACGAAAGTGAGGCCATGGCTCTGCGTAGTGTGACATCACGAGAGGTTGGCTGGCTCTCAGCGGGACCCTTCAATCAGTGCAAGGACACAAAGGTTAAAATAAATCAAGATTTTTAATGTTAGGCCAGGAGATTAAACAGAAAAGGTATCTCAAAGTCCAATGTTCAAATGAAGATGGATTCCCAAAAGTCAAACTCAAACAATGTCTCTGGCTTTAGAACAACAAAATTATAGGCAGGTTTCCTTCAGTCCAATATCCTTTTCACAGAACAAACAAAATCTTCTGCCTTACTTTGAGTCCAGTCAACAAACCCTGTAGTCTTTGGCCCGGTGGCAGCCCAGTAGCAGGCGTTCGTAACACAGGTAAGTATTTCAGTGCAAAAATCCCTCAGGTATGAGTTCCAGATAAGCAGTTTGATGAATACTCCGCCCAACAGGATCCACTCAGCAGGAGAGTCCATGAACCTCGCTCCTCTCTCCTCCACATTCACACTGGGAGTTTTGAGCTCTCACAAAGCCCTCTTACTCATTAGGCCCTCATTGGCCACAGGTGTGTTGCTGTATTGGGTGCTGAGGGTGAAGTTCCCAACTCCACCACCAGATGGAGTTATAGCTGCTTGTTGTTGGAGCCATCTACGTGTGACATAGCGCCCCTCAACGACGCAGCCTCTCGGGATATCACAGTAGTTCTACTAGTTCTAGTTGAACTCACTTGTTCACGGAGAAGTCGGAAACAACAAACGGGAAAAACAAAGAAACAAAAACAGGACAGTAATGTTGGCATGGCTACAAAAGGGCACAAAGAGAAATATTGAGTGCCAGTTCGAGAGCAAGAGAGAACAATATGCCTTCTCTGTTTGAAGTAGTTTGTTTAATAAATAAATTTGTGAAAATCAGCATTGCCTTCCTATCTTTTATTTACTGTAGAAATTCAGAATGTATCACTTGATGATTGACTGATATCGACCGCCCGACTCATATGCCAACAGGTGAATATGGGGAGTACTGGCACTTTTTTTTTTGCACTTAAAGCACTGCTCATTACCCAACGATATGGTCCTCTACTCCACCATGACAAATACAATATTGTGCAAAAGTCTTAGGCGCATGTCAAGAAATGCTGTAGACCAAAAATGGCTTAAAAGATAACAAAATGAAATGTTCAACCTGAAAAATACTATAAACAGCAGTAAGCCATAATAAATGAAACAGTCAATATTTGGTGTGAGACGACCCTTTGCTTAAAAAAAAATAGTAGTCTCAGGTACAGTGAGTGCAGTTTGATAAGGAAATGAGCTGTAGGTTTTACTGAGCATCTTACAGAACCAGCCACAGTTCTTCTGGACACTTTGACTGTCACACTCGCTTCTTCATTTTGCACCAAAACCCAGCAGCCTTCATTATGTTTTCTCTTTTAATCTGAAAAGTACTCTCTTATGTAATATGCTGCTTAGATACAAACTTTTTTTTCTGTAACACTTAATTTTGTGCTGGAAAACGAACGTTTGGACTCTAAAATGGCTTTGTACTGGCTTGATAATATAGAAGTCATAAAATAGAAATCTATAACAAAGTTTGTATGAAAAAAAAATAGGGTGCCAAAGACTTTTGCACAGGACTGGAGATAAAGGACAGAAACAGAGCAGAAAGATCTGAACATTTTGACTGTAAGGGATATTTATGAGTGACATTTAGGTTGGACTCTCTAATTCCAAAAGCATATGAAAGCTTCATGACTTCCACTTGCAAAATAAAGCAACCCTGGAGGCAGAAATGATTGGTTAAGTATGGAAGCTTATTGAAAATGAAATGAAGTGGGACTTGAGTGCAGAGTTAAATAAATAGTATTTAGTACCATTCTCAGAAATATCCAATTAGAGATTGGAATTATTTTCAGAGGTGGCATGGTGGTGTAGTGGTTAGCACTGTTGCCTCACAGCAAGAAGGTTCTGGGTTTGAGCCCAGTGGCTAACAGGGAGTCTGTGTGAAGTTTGTGTGGGTTTCCTCTGGGTGCTCTGGTTTCCCCCACAGTCCAAAGACATGTAGGTTAGGTTAAATGGTGGCTCTAAATTAGAAGAAGAAATTGACCGTAGGTGTGAATGGTTGTGTGTTAGTCCTGTGAAGATCTGGTGACTTGTCTAGGGTGTATCCTGCCTCTCACCCATAGTCAGCTGGGATAAGCTCCAGCTTGCCTGTGACCTTGCACAGGATAAGTGGCTACAGATGATGGATGGAAATATTTTCAGAGATTTCCAATATTTGTTCAATGTTATGGTACAGGATTTCTCTACTTCTTTGTGTCAACAGTTGTCAGTTTGTAGTTTATTAATGAATTATCTTCGTTATAGCTATGTCTAGGCCCTTGTTTTTTGTCTATATCAGATATTCGGATCATGGTGGTTCCCTTTGACGCATCCTTACAAAAGTATGCTACAGGACTTTATATTATATAATTAACAGTCATAAAATTTGGCATGTTACTTTTGACATGGAGACAAAACTAAAGGGTAATGTCTCTGGTATGAGGACTTTTATAACATTTGTCAAAAAGCAATCATGCAAAGGATACAGGCTCAGATTTTGTCCCAGCTAAGAAGGAGGCTGTTTTTACCGAAGGGGAAGACTTCCTGGTGGCACGGTGGTGTAGTGTAGTGCCACCTCACAGCAAGAAGGTCCTGGGTTCGAGCCCAGCGGCCAACGAGGGCCTTTCTGTGTGGAGTTTGCATGTTCTCCCTGTGTCTGCGTGGGTTTCCTCCGGGTGCTCCGGTTTCCCCTACAGTCCAAAAACATGCAGGTTAGGCTAATTGGTGGCTCTAAATTGACCATAGGTGTGAATTGTTGTTTGTTTCTATGTGTCAGCCCTGCGATGACCTGGCGACTTGTCCAGGGTGTACCCTGCCTCTCGCCCATAGTCAGCTGGGATAGGCTCCAGCTTGCCTGTGAACCTGCACAAGATAAGCAGCTACAGATAATGGATGGATGGGAAGACTTCCCATAATACAACTACCATGTGAACTGATGCACATTATTGCATTCATATTTCAATGCAGAAGAGGTCTCATGTCTTGATAATCTCATTACCATGACCAGTAGTCCTAATGAAAACCGTGGATTATGGAGCTATAATTAGCTATTTATATTTAGCTAAAGTATTTCTATGACAGCCTCTTAGTGTAACATTGATTTACTTATTTAACAGCCCTACCATTCAAGTTGGCAATTTATGCAGTTTTCCTGCTGAATTGGACTACTATTGACTTACTGCCATGGGCTATTTTTTTATCTGCAGGTTGAAGGTTGCATGCTAGCATACTGTACATTAAGTTATATAGGGTAATGTTTTGCAAGCAAAATAGATGTAGCTGTAAATTGTACAATCCACTCACCGGCCACTTTAATAGGCACTTGTTCTTGAATCTAAGATTCCTGTTCTTGGCTGGCAGGAGTAGAACCCAATGTGGTCTTCTGCTGTTGCATGTTGGGATGCTTTTCTGCTCACTACAGTTGTAATGACTGATTATATGAGTTGTTATATCCTTCCTGGCAGCTCGAACCAATCTGGCCATTTTCCTCTGACCTCTCTTATCAGCAAGGCCTTTGTTTCCATCCACAGAACTGTCGCTCACTCAATGTTTTTTGTTTTTTTTGCACCATTCTGTGTAAACTCTTTGACTCTCACCACCCACTGGAACACAAATTGGGGGTCATTAGGACCTTGCAACACAGGGCTCAGAATATCCTTACAATGATAGAGGGAAAAGAGAAGGAGCAGAATCACATCAAGAAAGCACTTCAGAACTGCGGGTATCCCAACTGGTCTTTCCTCAAGAGCAGAAAAAGGAACAGAACGGACAAGGAGGATAACAGGAACAAACGCAAGAACATTGTCATTCCCTACATTTCTGGTCTATCTGAGAAACTCAGGAGGATCTTCTACAAACACAACATTCCGGTACATTTCAGACCCAGTAACACTCTGAAGCAGAAACTGGTCCACCCTAAGGACAGAATACCCAGACACAAACAGGACAACGTAGTGTATGCCATTCAGTGCAGTGAGGAATGCACGGACTCGTATAGACCCCTTGCACTAACGTCACCTGAAACCGGAAGTAAACAAACCCTGTGCCATATTGGAAGACCAACAAACTCGTGATTAGGGGGAAATAACGGCAGCGTGCGGTATGTGAACCGACGAGGCACTTGGTTCATCAAAAATCTACAATGGTAAACTTTTGTGCTGTGTTAGGGTGTTCTAACAAAGCTGATGGGAAAGGTGAAAAGAAGTCTTTCTTCAGAATACCAGCTGTGATTGAGACACAAGGGGAGCAAACCAAGGAGCTTTCTGCCAGGAGACAGAGAGAGTATTTAGCTGCTTTATGCAGAGCGGATCTGAATACTTCAAGTCTACAACAGTACAGAATATGTTCAGACCATTTTGTTACTGGTAAGTCACTAGGCTAGAGTGTTGTAGAACATTTTTTTAAATGTTTACTGAATAAAAACATCCTTAATTTTATCATATATTTATGTTATATATTTAATTTCTTTCTTTTGTTTTAATTTTCCTCCCTCCATCCCTCTTTGGATTTTAAATATAGTTTTTCCCCATGTCCAAATAATTCAAAGATATATAAATAAAAACAGATAAGTAGTAAATTAAAAATAAATTATGAAATAAAAAAATCCATAACAGCATGAATACAGATTGCAATAGTGGTCAAGTGCTATAATTTTTTTAACATGATAGTGGAGAATTTCATTTAATCTGCACTGATTATTATATGAATGTTTACAATGTCTGGGTAGCAAACAGATGACAGAATTGGTATCAGGTCCTCCTTATGTTTCCATTCTCCCTTGCCCAGAGTCTTATCATATGGGTCAAACCCATCAATCACAGCCAGTTTCTCCACATACCATGTCCTTTCTGCAGCTGGTAATGTACTCACATAACCAGAATTATCAGCCATCGTGTCACTTCACTCTCGTTCGTAGTTTGTTTTATATTGTGAGTATGTATGTATGTATGTATGTATGTACTTGGTCTTCCAATATGGCGCCCTAACAAAATCTCGCGGTACGGTGACGTCACGCGGTAGCCCTCTATATTGGGGAGACAAAACAACCGCTTCACAGGCGCATGGCTCAACACAGGAGAGCCAGTTCCTCAGGCCAGGACTCTGCTGTCTACCTTCATCTTAACAACAAAGGACACTCATTTCAGGATTGCAATGTATGCATTTTAGCCAGAGAGGATCGTTGGTATGAGCGAGGAGTTAAAGAAGCCATTTTTGTCAACCTGGAATGGCCATCACTGAACAGAGGTGGGGGTCTAAGGCTACATCCACACGACAACGGCAACGAGATGTTATTTAAAAATATATCGCGTCCAAATGGGCAGCAATCAGTAAAATATCTGGTCCATATGGCAACGCAACGCTTGCTGAAAACGATGCAATACACATGCCACACCTCTAGGGGCGCTGTAGGACGGTCCCTTCGGAGACACCAGAACAATAGAAGAAGTAAGGACGCATGTGCATAATGCGCGAGACTTCATATTAGCCACAAAGTCAGGAAAATCTGTTTGTAAAATTACATTATAATGACCAAATACAATGAAAAGTATTTTTCCAGTCTCACCTGTGAAAGGTAATCCCATGTGATCTTGTTTGGACGGCAAACCTGTTGGTACAGTTAAACGCAGCTAATCTTTATTCTCTGCTTTGACCTCTCCAATATGGCGGCAAGGATGACGTATGATTCTATGCGGAAGGTGGCGTCTTTAATGGTCCGGAATAAATTGAATACTACACGTTGATGGATTAATTTGTTTCTCACCTGTGAAAGGTAATCCCATGTGATCTCATTTGGATGGTAAACCTGTTGGTACAGTTAAAGGCAGCACATGAATCTTTATTCTCCGCTTTGACCTATCCAATATGGCGGCGAGGATGACGTATGATTCTACGCGGAAGGCGGCGTCTTTAATGGTCCGGAATAAATTGGATTAATTTGCTCCTCTACACCCTTTTTGAGGAATGTATTGTCGGACTTAAATCAACAGCTGAAGAGGTGAGATTGCTCCTTTTTTTCCCTATTTTTGCTGGCGGGATTGCACCATTACACAATAAATATTCACAGTGAAAATATTTTGTAAGCACGTTTCATGAACCAAGTTATAGGATTTGTTGACAACTCGCATCGCATCACAATGAGAAGATCATTGGCACTACTGGTGTTAAGAATCAGACCATTTCATAAATGAATATTTTGCTGTAGAGCTGCAGTGTTTGTACAATTCCATGTTTTTGCTTCACTATTACTGTCACTATTCTGCTTCTTGCATTACTACTGTGAACTAACACTGAACATAATAAAAAAAAAAAAAAAAATATATCCAAGCTCGTGTTTCACTCTCACTAGTGCTCTGTAAGGTTTTTTCCTGGTGATATCCTGGTGATATTCGTTACACTTCTACCCGGCGTGAAGCACTCACAGTCATGTGGTTGTGACGTCATCGTAAACAAATCCGTTCTACTCATCCAGACGACTTCACAACGGCAACGTTGCCAGATCTTTCCACTCTGGAACCCGTTCTCAAAAAGATTGCGTTTTGGGCACCCAAAACGCCGGTGCCGTGTGGACGCCAGGCCTAAACGATAAGCAATTGTATCGGAGTCACCTGAATCCATTGCCGTGTGGACAGGGCCTGAGGCTACATCCACACGACAACGGCAATGAGATGTTATTTAAAAAAATATCGCATCCACATGGGCAACGATCAGTAAAATATCAGGTCCATATGGCAACGCAACGCTTGCTGAAAATGATGCAATACACATGCCACACCTCTAGGGACGCTGTAAGACGGTCCCTTCGGAGACACCAGAACAATAGAAGAAGTAAGGACGCATGCGCATAAACTATTATGCGCGAGACTTCATATTAGCCACAAAGTCAGAAAAATCTGTTCGTAAAATTACATTATAATGACCAAATACAATGAAAAGTATTTTTCCAGTCTCACCTGTGAAAGGTAATCCCATGTGATCTCGTTTGGACGGTAAACCTGTTGGTACAGTTAAACGCAGCACATGAATGAGGCATCTTTATTCTCCGCTTTGACCCATCCAATATGGCGGCGAGGATGACGTATGATTCTACGCGGAAGGCGGCGTCTTTAATGGTCCGGAATAAATTGAATGCTCCACGTTGATGGATTAATTTGTTCTTCTACGCCCTTTTTGAGGAATGTACAGTATTGTAGGACTTAAACCAACATCTGAAGAGGTGAGATCGCTCCTTTTTTTCCCTATTTTTGCTGGCGGGATTGACTCTGCCCTAAGGGCTATTCTCTCTCTCTCTCTCTCTCTCTCTCTCTCTCTCTCTCTCACTTTGCACCATTACACAATAAATATTCACAGTGAAAATATTTTGTAAGCGCATTTCATGAACCAAGTTATAGGATTTGTTGACAACTCACATCGAGTTCGTTACACTTCTACCCGGCGTGAAGCACTCACAGTCATGTGGTTGTGACGTCATCGTAAACAAATCCGTTCTACTCATCCAGACGACTTCGCAACGGCAACGTTGCCAGATCTTTCCACTCTGAAACCCGTTCTCAAAAGATTGCGTTTTGGAGCACCCAAAACGCCGGTGCCGTGTGGACACCAGGCCGAAACGATAAACAATTGTATCGGATTCACCTGAATCCGTTGCCGTGTGGACAGGGCCTCAATGACACCTTAGATGAGCTTTTCATCCATGAGAGGATAAATACCTGATGCTCCCTACCAGTCAGACAGAACTGAAGAAGCCTTTCGGATGAGAGGTGAAACGTCTTCAAGAATCTTCAAGCAAGTCCAGTTGCTCTCTTTTACCACCCACACTATTACCATGACCTGGATGACTGAGAATCTTCACAGACATAAACTCTCAAGACTATTGTGTGTGAAAAAACCTCTTGGAAGAGAGATTTTAATCTCTGAGTTTTTACCTGGTTAAATAAAGGATATGATGATGAAAACCCCAGGAGATCAGCAGTTTCTGAAATACTCAAACCAGTCCATCTGGTTCAAACCAACACCCATGCCACAGTGAAAGAAAGTCACACTTTGAGATCATAATTTTTCCCATTCTGATGTTTGAAATGAACATTAACTGAAGCTCTTGATTTGTATCTGCATGTTTTTACGCATTGTGCTGCTGTCAAGGGACTGGCTGATTAGATAATGGCATAAAACTGCCGGTGGACAGGTGTACCTAATAAAGTGTCTGGTGAGTGAATATTTGCCAGTGGCATTCATGATATTGGAATTCAATGTTGGGTTTGTCGTAATCAGAGTTTTAGTTTTGGAATTGGACTTGTATTATTTACTCTTGGGCTAGTTTTTCAGGCTTGCAGGACAGATTTCTGGGATATTTTAATGGGGGAAATCCTCCACAAAATGAACAAAACACCTTGTCATAGCATACAACCTTAAGAAAATCTGTCGAATCTATTGATATTTACTTCTATTGACAGGACGAAGCATTAATGTGCATGAAGTGGCTTTGGTTTTGACATTTTATTTTGAGTATATAGCTAAAATCATGGACCACTGATTCTGACCTCAGTGTTGAAAGCTGCTCCTCTAGTTCCTTGACCGGGGGTTACACATCACTGCCTTATCACAGATAGTAAATAAATAAATAAATAAATATTATAAAAAGACTGATGCTTTTTAGTCCTACAAACTCTGAGAGTTCAGAGAAAAGAGAGTGGCATCTGTGGTTTCTCGGAGCTCTATGAATACGTGATAATGCCATATAGTTTGGTCAGTGTCCCCTCTGTTTTATTGCCACTCTTATTTGAGACGTTGATATTGTTAAAAGCGCTATAAAAATAAACTTGACTTGACTTGACAGACAGATAACACAGGCTCTTCATGATCACATTATGACTTGGGCTAACTTGTCACTGACCACCAAACATTCAAGTGTCACTGAAACCAAAAGCTCACCATTAAATACTGTCATGTTATATATAAAAGTAATAGTGCATCAAGTCAGTTGTTTCAAATTGCAAATAAATAAATAAATCAAGCCAAAACTGACAAAAATGAATTTAACTCCTCATTAAGACGATAAAAATCTAGTTGCTCATAGTAAATTAATAGTCAATTTTATTTTTATAGCGCTTTTAACAATAGACATTTTAGTGACTTTAAACATGAGCTACTGTAATTTTATCCCTAGTCTATCCCCAATGAGCAAGCCTGTGGAGACGGTGGCAAGGAAAAACTCCCTCAGACGACATGAGGAAAAAACCTTGAGAGGAACCAGACTCAAAAGGGAACCCATCCTCGTTTGGGTGATAACAGATAGTGTGATTATAACATTTAACAGTTTTAACATGGTCAGTTTCGCTGATGTTATAAACTGTTCATTGATGGAAACTTGAGTGCAAAACTGTTCATGACAACTGCAGTCCTAAAGTTAGCAAGTCAACTGGAGTCCTCAGCCATAGCTGCATTTCTGTAAGTGTCCAGAGCGTCTCAAGTACGACTTTCGACTGTCCATATGGGGCCGTCCTCTACAGGAGCAATGTGATGAGACTCCAGCCAGACATAGGGCATCAGGATGGATCAGGCAGGTACAGTACGTAATAGTAAATTTAATTGCCAAAAAAGCAACATTTATTTTCCTGTTCTTTACCAACTTCAATATTCCTTTTGTTAAATAAAAACTCTCTTATTTAATTTATTTAATAATTATTTACCAACATTTGTAAAGGTTGGAGTAAAATATAATAGCCTATTAACAAAAACATTCCTTTTATTAAAAATGAAAAAAAGTTAAGAACAAATAGACCTTTTCTTCATAAACTTCTATGAACATTTACTCCCTAAATGTTTTTCTTTCTTCTCTGTTCTTTAGTCTATAAAAAGAGAGCTCTGATTTCTTGTTGAATCTATTTGCACAACAGCTTTTCCACAATTTAGATGTTTGTTTTTTTGGTGTGTGTTTTTGCAGCAATAGAGCTGTGCTACTTCCACCTAGGGTGAAGTCATGTGTATTCCAACTATTTTATATTATTACTAAACAACACAATTACAACTCAGAAAAACTAAGAGATCATGCAGCCTGATAATAATCACAATTCATTTTTTATTTCGTTAATTCAAATCGTCATAAATTTCTATCGCGATTTATCTTTGCACGATATATTGTTGCATGCCGAGTTAACATTAAAAGTGAATAGTTATTATTATTAACTACTTATTAATTGAGCATGATGCCTTTACGGGAAGATATCAGACTGAGGTCTTGACAGTATGGACCGAGCCGTCGGTGAGATCTGTACAAAAAGACAGAGGTCTGATATTTTCCCGGAAAGACCGAGCAAGCGAGGTTAATAAGGAGTTTATTGTATGGCTTTTTTTATTTCTAAGATTAAAATAGATGGTCATTATAATGAGGCATGGTGCTGCTTTCAGTCACGTCATATTTGTAATGTAGTTGAGTCACGCATGCAGAATAAACGGCTAGCAGTTTCAAAACTGAATTTATTTCTCCACTTGAGTAATACATGACATGCTTGGAGAAAGATAAAATCAGATAGAGACTGTGACTAAAGTCACAGTAATCTGCGCTAGCTGACCTTTGTCAGTTGAAGGTCAAGGAAAAGTTGCGCCTTGTCCCCCTGAACAAAAAAAAAAAAAAAAAACTGATTGAAAAAAATCATAAAAACTGACAGTTGTAAGTGATTGAAAAAATCCTGTTTTTCATGGATCGTTCTGAATCAGTGATCCGGATCAGCACCAAAAGTCATAGCAACATAATTCAACCCAGAAGTATTCATCCTGTGAAATTTGGTGATGGTTGGTTGAAAACTGAGGGAGAAATAGCATCCTAAAAACATAATAATAATAATAATAATAATAATAATAATAAGTATAATAAGTATAATAAGTATAATAAAGTATCCTTAGTGAGAGTAACACTACCACTGCTAGCGCAAAATAGATATAATCTACTATATATTGGTTTGTTTTTCAACAAAATGATGCTAGATAATGAACAGTTTTTTGAGAAAGGGCACCTTGGATAGAAAGTCCATAATCACCCATGGATATTATGGGAAAATTCTGCCCACCAAAGAACCAATCAGAATGCACAATTTTAACGTAAGTAGCTCGTGCCATATAATAATAATAATAATAATAATAATAATAATAATACTTATTCCACCAGTACCTGCTAGAAAAGAGCTCTCAGCTTCACCTTATACATGTTTATGTCCTCTATCTGTATGTAAATAGGGCAGGAAGAAATGTGTCATTGTGTTACTGGTAGGCATTGACTTTCTCCAGTGATCTGAAAGCAGTTTTTTGACAGTTCTGTTATAACGATTGAGGTCAGTATTTCAGCAGGAGTCAGAAGATAACTTTTTTCTCAAAGCTTGCAGTGAAGGTCAATGGTCCATAAAAGCCCTAACCTCTTCTTTGGAACAGCTCTCCATTTAGCATATTTTGACAGGAGAAATGGTAACAGCAGTGGCTAGACCTACTTCCTGACAAATTATACCCATAGGTGGAAAGAACAGGGCTGGAAAAAATGTGTCAAAGAAAAGGGGTCAATAAAAATGGACTTAAATACAAGGATACACAAGCTATCATTTGATTGTCCTTATATAAGCCTAGAGAGGTAATGAAAGCCAGGATGTGAATCATGTTCTGGTCAAGGACATGCACTTCCATGTGAACTAAAATCATTTGATCTATTGTACTGTTTCGTAAGATGTCTGTCAAAGAGGCTTTAAGCAAAAGAAAGAAAACAGATTGCTTTAATATTAAGTGGAAGCATTTTGCTGTGATGGAGCACTTCATTCAGCCATTTAAAGTTTCTTCCACACTTTATGGTTCTCTTGTTCTCCAGTGCACTTTCATTTCCCACACTTCACCATCACTGTCTGGCTCTAATACACAACACAAATCTTGGAGCTAAGCAAAGATCCATTTTTGCTGAAGGTTCCAGACATTTTTAAAGACTGTCCCAAACTTATGCGACACAGAACAAACCAAAGCTTCTTTTTGGTTTTACTTCATTTGTAATAATTTGAAATGCTGAATTGAGACATTATGAAGTTTAAAGTGTTGTGTAAAATTAAACCTGATTTACACGGCAGTTCCATTATTCCTTTATAATTGATGCTTTCTCTTTCAGGAGCAAAGTAAATATCCATCCAGCCATTATCTGTAGCCACTTATCTTGTGCAGGGTTACGGGCAAGCTGGAGCCTATCCCAGCTGACTATGGGTGAGAGGCGGGGTACACCCTGGACAAGTCGCCAGATCATCACAGGGCTGACACAGAGACAAACAACCATTCACACCTACGGTCAATTTAGAGCCACCAATTAGCCCAACCTGCATGCCTTTGGGGGAAACTGGAGCACCTGGAGGAAATTTTGTGTGGACACAGACATGGGGAGAACATGCAAACTTCATACAGAAAGGCCCTCGTTGGCCACTGGGCTCGAACCCAGGACCTTCTTGCTGTGAGGCGACAGTGCTAACCACTACACCACTGTGCTGCCGAGCAAAGTAAATAGTAAAAATTAATTTCTACACACTGTCCTGTGCAGTGTGTGGACTGTGCATTTACTTTTTGTAAAATGTGAAACTGAAATATATGTGTCCTGAAGGATGGGGTCTTGAACCATATGGTGAAAGAGAGCAACTCTGGAATGAACAGCTGGGTTATTTTAATTAAAAATAGTCAAATAGTCAAATAGACAGATACCAATAAATGTTTCTACTACAAGAGAAGAAAATTGGTAGTTTTCCTGTGAATGAAAATAAAATAAAGAATGGTTTTAAAGGTGCTGTGTGTAAAAATAAATAAATAAATAAATAAATAAAACAAAAAGGGGTGGCATGGTGGTGTAGTGGTTAGCACTGTTGCCACACAGCAAGAAGGTTCTGGGTTCGAGTCCAGTGGCTGACAGGGGCCTTTCTGTGAGGAGTTTGCATCTTCTCCCTATGTCTGTGTGGGTTTCCTCCAGGTGACCCGGTTTCCCCCACACTTCATAGACATGCAGTTAGGTTAACATGGGGCAGCCTTGGGCTGAAGTGCCCTTGAGCAAGGCATCTAATCCCCAACTGCTCCCTGGGTGCTGTAGCATAGCTGCCTACTGCTTTGGGTGTGTGTGTGCTCATTTCTCACTTGTGTGCGCGCATGCATGTGTTCACTGCTTCAGAGGACGAATTTCACTGTGCTTGAGTGTGTGTGTGTGTGTGTGTGTGTGAGAGAGACAGATAAAGGCTTCTACTTCTTAAGAATTTGGCCAGGTGGCTATTCCACATTCCAGAAATTTGGGGTGTCAAGGACACGTCCAAATGAACATCCTTTCTTGGTTTAATTGCTCACAAAGTGTTCATTAGCACAAGGTATATTGCATTTCACATGAAACAGCACGACTTGCCCTTTCCAATGATCCTAGGTGCTTGTCTATGTGATGAAGTGTTGGTGAGGAAAATAATTTTGAATTTACATCAAAGTTACAACCTGCATACAGTGCTGCATCCATCTCCACACCCTTCTCCTTTCGGCTGCTCCTGTTTGGGGTCGCCACAGCAGATCTGTTCCACATATTTGATTTGGCATAGGTTTTACACTGGATACCCTTCCTGATGCAACCCTCCTCAATCTATCTGGGCTTCGGACCAGCACTAAGTATGCACTGTCTTGTGCAACCCTAGTGCCTGGGTAATTTACCTAATCTGTATGTCTTTGGGGGAAACTGGAACACCCAGACATGAGGAGAACATGCAAACTCCACACAGAAAGGCCCCCATCAGCCATGAGGTTTGAACCTGGAACCTTCTTACTGTGAGGCGACAGTGCTAACTGCTGCACCACCGTGCTATGCCGGGTGTGCATCCGCCTCTATATCTATTGAATTACTTATGAACTAGTCCTTGCATAGACATGAAATACATTGCAATGTTGCTAGTCACATTTATATAGCATTTGTACATCTCACCTCATCTCATTATCTCTAGCCGCTTTATCCTGTTCTACAGGGTCGCAGGCAAGCTGGAGCCTATCCCAGCTGACTACGGGCGAAAGGCGGGGTACACCCTGGACAAGTCGCCAGGTCATCACAGGGCTGACACATAGACACAGACAACCATTCACACTCACATTCACACCTACGGTCAATTTAGAGTCACCAGTTAACCTAACCTGCATGTCTTTGGACTGTGGGGGAAACCGGAGCACCCGGAGGAAACCCACGCGGACATGGGGAGAACATGCAAACTCCACACAGAAAGGCCCTCGCCGGCCACGGGGCCCGAACCCGGACTTTCTTGCTGTGAGGCGACAGCCCTAACCACTACACCACCGTGCCGCCCACATTTGTACATAATGTTGTAAATATATATCAAAATTCTGCAAAATAATATCTTTACTAATTTCTTCGCTCATTTTCACGCTCCTGCTTCTCGGTTGAATAAGTCACAAAGTCCCTGTTGCTCCACAATGCACCACATATCAACATTCACAGCAGAACTTACCCTTTGTTTCTCTGTGTGCCAAAGCGTTATGAAGTAATGTTGTTTTGAATTCATAGCAACTAAAACAATGACATTTATATCTGTTAAACATATTTCTGCAAATTGCAAAGTCTGCTTGTCAATTGACATTAGCAGATCTTCTACACATCCACTACAAAACTATTCATGAGTTACATGATTTGTGACTTTAAAACTCACACAATGACAATGCACTCAGTCCAAAAATGAGATCAGGGCTTGTAATCCACTGTTTAGCTGTTGTTATGCAATTGTGATACAGTTTTTCCCAGTTTGGTGTGTTATCTATCTTGTTTCAGGGCAGCCATGGCCTAAAGGTTAGCGAAGCAACCTTGAGCCCAAAAGGTCGCTGGTTCAATTCCCTAGAAAGGCAGGAAAAATGTAAGGTGAATGAATGAACAGCACTTTCCCCTTCATCTGTTTGTCAGGCACCTAACCCCAAAGTGCTCCCTGGGTGCTGTAGCAAGAAGGTTCTGGGTTCGAGCCAAGCTGCCGACGGGGGCCTTTCTGCATGGAGTTTGCATATTCTCTCCATGTCTGCGTGGGTTTCCTCCGGGTGCTCTGGTTTCCCCCACAATTCAAAGACATGTGGTTAGGTTAACATGGGGTACCCTTGAGCGAGGCCCCTAATCCCCAACTGTTCCCTGGGCACTGTAGCATAGCTGCCCACTGCTCTGGGTATGTGTGTATGCTCATTGCTCACTTGTGTGTGTGTGTGTGTGTGTGTTCACTGCTTCAGGGGATTAATTTCACTGTGCTTGAGTGTACATATGACAAAAATAAAAAAGGTTTCTTCTTCCTCTTCCTTCTTGAAAAATTAATTGCAAATCCACATTTCTTTGCCTGTATCCCATTTGTTTGTGTGTGTATGCGGTGATATCACGTGTGCAATTTCTTCTCCTCTCATTTTGAATGGAGGAGAGTCACTCGGACACTACAGTCGGACATTACAACCGAAATGAATAAATTAAACAGGTGGTTTAACGTAAACAAATTGTCATTGAATTTGAGTAAAACAAAGATTATGTTATTTGGAAAATATAAGTCGAACCCTCAAGTTGAATTGAAAATTGACAACATAACCATAGAAAGAGTTTATGAAATAAAATTTCTGGGTATGATTGTTGATCATAAAGTCTGCTGGAAACCGCATATTAATCATGTTAAAGCAAAAATAGCAAAGATTACTGCAATTTTGGGGAAATCAAGACACATTCTGGACTATAAATCACTACATACTCTGTATAATGCACTCATACTTCCATATTTGAGCTACTGTCTGGAGATATGGGGTAATACCTACAAATCTAACCTGCAGCCGTTATGCACATTACAAAAAGGAGCAATAAGAATTGTCAATAATACGGGATATCTTGAGCATACAAACGCATTATTCGTAAAAGCACACACTCTGAAATTCACTGATCTGGTTAAACACAAGACTGCACAAATTATGTATAAAGCAAGACATAACCTTCTTCCGGGTGAGGTACAAAATACGTTTATGGAAAGGCAGGGTGGGTATAACCTGAGAGGGGAAATGAATTTTAAGAGAGTAAATGTTAGAACAACTATGAAAAGAATGTGCATAACAGTCTGTGGGGTGAAATTGTGGAATGGTCTGGATAATGAGCTCAAAAATAGCACCAACATAAAACTGTTTAAAAAATTATATAAAAACATGTTAATAAAAATATATGAGAATGAGGACATGCAGACTATATAGGTGATGATGAAATTGAGAGTAAGTCTGTGACTGGTCTTCTTGTATTTAGTGTATAGTTATAGGTATGTGTATATGTATGTACTGTATATATGTATTGTATGTGTGTGTATATATGCATAACATAAGTATCTGTATATATGATTTGATTTGGTCGATATTATACCATGTCAGTATGTTTTGATATGTTGGTATGTTTTCTTTTTTGTTTATTGCTTTTGTTTTCTTTTGTATATATAGTTTATTATGGTGGAAAGTGACATTTGATTAGCGGTGGTATAGAGGGTTAGGATTGGATAAGTTATTACTTCTTCCTAATCCTTTCTGAACATTATGTTATTGCCTTGTGGCTACGCTATTCTGTTTGTTTATGATGATGTTTTGATTATTGTATTTTTTATTTAAATTTTTATTTTTATATCTTTCTTCTTTATTGTTCAGAATAAAGTAATCAATCAATCAATCAATCAATCAATCAATCAATCAATCAATCAATCAGTCACTCACTATGACCCCTAGAGGTACAAAGTGGTATTACGAGACGTACAGTGCATCTTGTCTTAGGGCTAGCTGGTTAGCATGCTAACTTCAGGAGACATCTCTGCAACACAATACATATACATCTTTGATATAACATCCAAGCTGTTATTTCTTCACATTCTGTAGATAATTTTGGTTACATTTTTGAACATTTTAAAATTAAATTGTTACACATCAGACATTTAACAATTCATGTCTTGTTTTGATGGAACAGTTTTCTCAGTATTTCGGGTGACTTGAAACGAATAATCAATGATGAATTTGTAAGTGAATGATATTTGTGATATTGACGTTTTAGTATACACTGTGCATCACTTACAACTCCTCTGTTCTTGTTAAACACAAAGGTTAAGATTGAAAGCAAAAAGCGTTTTTGGCGATCTACTTGTTTAAGTCGTATTAGTATTACTAATTCTAGTATCTCCAGTTAAGCCAGAGAAGAAAGTCTGTGTGAAACTTCAAAACATCCTCAACTATCCTCCACCTCCATCCATTTTATTAGCCATGCTTTTCTTCCTCTTGGTGTCACTGATGTCTTCTTGGATCTTGTTTTCCCTCAAAGCACCTTTCATTTTCTGACAGCTAGTCTGGCTAATTGGCACGGACAGAAACTCCATCAGCTCTCAATAATCATCTTTAACTGCCCAGTGGCCATCGCTTTTTCTTCCTTGGCTTCCACAGCAAATACACACTCAGCATGCACCAACCATAATTATGAGTCAGCTCTTCAGGAATTATTTTCACAGCATTACTGACATAGGTGATGTGTGAGAGAAAGCTCACTGTTCAATAGTCTTTGACATACTAATCTTGAATTTCACCCTGCTATTGTCCAAAAATAGCTTGTGTTTTTTGGCATGGGGTGAGGATTTAGGCTCATGGTCTACATGATTTGTCAGCCTTATGAAATTTATGAAAGGCAGTAATAATTGGCTGATTTATTCTTTGCATCGACATGGTAGAGTCAAGATTTATTGGTAGGCAAAAAGTGAGTGAGTGAGTGGGTGGCACAGTGGTTAGCACTGTCACCTCACAGCAAGAAGGTTCAGCGTTCAAGCCCAGCGGCTCTTAGGGGCCTTTCTGTGTGAAGTCTTCGTGGGTGTGCTCCGATTTCCTCCAAGGACATGTAGTTAGGTTAACTGGCTACTCCAAATTACTCATAGGTGGACATCTTTCTGTTTTAGCTCACATTTTGTGCTCACTTTTTCAGCAGTTTGTGCTACAGTAGCTCTTCCGTCGGATTGGCCCATATGGGCTAGCCTTCATGCCCCATGCGAATCAGTGAGCCTTTAACACCCATGACCCTGTCACCAGTTCACCGGTTGTCCTTCCTTGGACCACTTTTGTTCGGTACTAACCACCGCATACGGTACCGGGAACCCCCCACAAGATGTGCCATTTTGGAGATGCTCAGACCCAGTCATCCAGCCATCACAATTTGTCCCTTGTCAAAGTCCCTCACTTACACTTGCCCATTTTTCCTGCTTCCAACACATCAACTTCGAGAACTGACTGTTCTCTTGCTTGTTGTTTGTTGACTGACTCTTGCTGCCTAATATATCCCACCCCTTGACAGGTGCCACTGTAACAACATAATCAATGTAATTCACTTCACCTGTCAGTGTTTTTAATGTTATGGCTGATCGGTGTATGTATCAAGTTGAGAAACATGTTTTGGCAAGAGGGTATAGTGAATACCCTCAAATACAATATGAATGTGACGCTTCCTGCAAAGAATTTCACATGATCTACAAAAGCTGAAAACTTGTCTCAAGTCTCCCTGCTCTGCCCTGATTCGTATATTTCATGATACTATCAATCATCACATGCACCCCTGGACCAGTAGACCACTGGATGGGAAATTTCAATGTGTAATTTCATGAAACAGCATTTTTGCCCATGCTCTTAAAAGGTGCCAGTAATTATGTATGGCTTTGTGTTGTTTCATTGAAAGAGACTGTGATGTCTGTGAAGGTTCTCAGTCATCCAGGTCATAGTAAACCATAGGTGCTAAAAAAGGCAACCTATAGACCCCTTCGCATGTTTGTAAACAAACCGACCGTTGCCAGGATGCGCGCGCAACCTGGACCCAGAAACAATGGCGCTGCCCATAGACCAGCATTATGAGCTGTCAGATTATGCAAAACAATTGTCGTTACAAGATCGAGAATGCTACATAAATAAGTTAACTCTAACAAGTGGACATCGCCTACCGGATCCGTATTTAATTAAAGAGTGGACGGACGATGTTAGTAAGTTCCCTGGTATACAATGGCCAGATATGTACTCGTACCTTATTGACAAGACTTCAGTGTACACCCACGAAAAACTTCGTGCCTACAAGTCTTTAGACGCATATGATTATGTTATGTGCGGGCATGTACAACTTGATTAACAATGGGCCATTCATATTCGTTTTGTTTTAATCAAATTATGCCAGTGATGTGATGGCAATGTGGCTTTAGCTACAACAGCAAATACCAACACTAAACAGCAATTTGCAGGAGGTAATGGCATGAAAGGAATGATAGTGTAAAGAGTGCAGCTAAGAGAAATCAGAGCTGCGTAAAAAGCGAGAGGCAGAGAGCAGAAATGAAACTGAACGGGGCGGGAGCTAGGTTAGAGCAGTCAACGTAAGTTGGCATTTAGAGTGAGGGCACACAATTTTACCTTTCCATCCTTGCTTTAAAATTGTGATTTTCGGCATACACAAATAATGATGGCACAAAATCTGGACTGCTTGAGTCAAGCGAGACCTCTCCTACAAACAAAATTGCATGCAAAGCTAAGTTAACATGCTAACAATATTCATTACATTGTGTAACTATGACCCAGCTAATCAGACAAACGTTACCAAAGTATTTTGCTACATCAATAAACGAAGACTAGAAAGAATAAAAAAGAAAGATGTAATAAATAGCCTGATCTTACCTGTGATGAAGTGGGCGCTGCAAACCCGCGCATTTTTGATCGTGCTTTCATCCCAGTCTACATGTTTGATGGCTTGTAGTCATAGACGTCGGTGATTTTTTTGGAATGGGTGAGATCCTGCTGGAATTCTGAACATTTTAACCCCATCACTGCTACGATTCTGACACCTGACAACACAACAACTAGGCATTTCTGAGTCTTTTTTGGGTCCAGGCTGCGCGCGCAATTTCCGCTTTCGTATGAATGACTTTTACTGCGAAGGGGTCTGTAGGCAACCAAAACCTGTCTCTGTTTGAAGTGCCAATGCTCTGAATTCATGAAATTAAAATTATTAAAGAGACTCGAGCAAGTCCAGTTGCCTTTTTTGGCACTTAGAGACTGCTACTTAGACTTACGAAGGATAAGCTGTGTTACATTTGATATGCAAGTAAAATGGCTTTGTGTTTCTATATTCAACTTTAATTTGATATGTAGAGATGAAAAAACTTTCCCATTCAAAATAAAAATGTAAATTCAATGGTGATATTAAGATACGTCATTTGATACACGATTGATGGTATTTTACATTTAGAAATAACATTATTTTAATGTGGGCGGCACGGTGGTGTAGTGGTTAGCACTGTCGCCTCACAGCAAGAAGGTTCTGGTTTCGAGCCCAGTGGCCGATGAAGGCCTTTCTGTGTGGAGTTTGCATGTTCTCCCTGTGTCTGTGTGGGTTTCCTCCAGGTGCTCTGGTTTCCTCCACAGTCCAAAGACATGCAGGTTGGGCTAATTAGTAGCTCTAAATTGACCGTAGGTGTGAATGGTGAGTGTGGATGGTTGTTTGTCTCTACGTGTCAGCCCTGTGATGACCTGGCGACTTGTCCAGGGTGTACCCCGCCTCTTGCCCATAGTCAGCTGGGATAGGCTCCGGCTTGTCCACGACCCTGTATAGGATAAGCTGCTACAGATAATGGATGGATGGATTATTTCAATGAAAAAAAAAGCAGACTGGAAATTTCCAATGGATTGCCAAGGCTCCATATGGATATGTCTGTCTGATGACAGTCACCTCCAGATTGATTGGTTTAGTAAAATGGAATCCTAGCCTGAGAGCTTTGAGGGAAAGTAAATGTGTTAGAAAGTGTGAAAAGTGGCAGGATATGTGAAAAACCATTTCCAGTCCCTACATGTTGAAAATATGTGAAGGCTGACCTCACTTAATATTGTTTCACTGGTCTGTTGGATAAGGTGACCGAGCTGCAGCTTGAACCTCAAACTGTTTCCAAATAAAGACTCAGTGTTGGCAGACTCTCTGCTTGAAGTGCCAAGGCTCTGCATTTGTGAAATTAAAATTATTAAAGAGAATCACCTATTAGAAATGACATAACCTAGCCCAGAAGTTTATAAATACATTTGGGAAGGGACAACTATATAAAACTGCTTGCTTAGAAAAAGTCAATGGAGATGACATTTACCTTTAAAGGTAGACTGCCTTTCAGATTTTTCAAGTTTAGGACATAAAAATTATTTTCCCTGACAATTACATACAATTATATACAAATATTTTTGTTTAGTGGACCGAAAGCGACTGAATTCAAATCACAGACTTCCAATTTTATTATTATTTTTTAAAATAGAACAATTAATGAATTTAGAGCCACGTGGCCCGAATTTCTCCGCTATTTTTTCCTGCTTCACCATGACCCAATACAAGATACTATGTCATGCATGATGTGGTGGGCTTTCCCTGTTCATGCAAGGCATTGTGGGATACAAATTTGAAACAGGAGATAAAAATGGAGGACGTGAGTGTGCGAATGAAACGTGAAAGACCGACTACAATAACGGAAAGTGAGAAGAAAAGACGTTGTGTTGCGAAGGAAAGGAAATGCAGGACCAAACTAATAAATCTCGGCGGTCAGCGAGCACCTCGGTGTGATCAGCTGTTCGTTTAGCGACAGAATGATGTAATTGTCAGTGCACGGTCAGAGGTAAACCAGTAGATGTGCACACGGGCTTCCTCTGTCTGCTTGACTGTGCGAAGCGAGCAATTTCATGCACATTATTTGCTCGGGAATTCCCTCAAATTAAATAACTTAGGCTGTCTAACTTTAAAGACTCAGGAGAATGTAACAAACAAGGACATATAGAGGATATTACATGGTGATGGGAAGCTATGAAGTTAATCTTCAAGTGGTGAATGTATATATCATGAGTGAGTGTAGCAAGACTTATCACAATCACCAAATTTCAGAGGGAACTAAATTTCACCGATTTTATGAAATCAAAAGGCTGTCTCGCTTTAAATGCTTAATCATTAATGATTAGTTTATATAACTAAGACAATTCAGAGTGGTAATGTTTTTCACAATGGAGGTTCAAGTTACCACTTTTGTCTAACGCCATGGACTGAGCAGATGAAATGTTGGTTTTGGAAAAGGAAATAAAAGCTTATTTTTTTTACCATTTGTCTTTAAACATTTCAATAATATTGGCTGGTGTTGAGTGGTATATCAGATATATTCCATTCAGCTAGCATGACATTGAATGAGTCAAAGCCGAGTTCAATATCATGCTAGCTGAATGGAATATATCTGATACAGTGGTGCTTGAAAGTTTGTGAACCCTTTAGAATTTTCTATATTTCTGCATAAATATGACCTAAAACATCATCAGATTTTCACACAAGTCCTAAAAGTAGACAAAGAGAACCCAGTTAAACAAATGAGACAAAAATATTATACTTGGTCATTTATTTATTGAGGAAAATGATCCAATATTACATATCTGTGAGTGGCAAAAGTATGTGAACCTCTAGGATTAGCAGTTAATTTGAAGGTGAAATTAGAGTCAGGTGTTTTCAATCAATGGGACGACAATCAGGTGTGAGTGGGCACCCTGTTTTATTTAAAGAACAGGGATCTATCAAAGTCTGATCTTCACAACGCATGTTCGTGGAAGTGTATCATGGCACGAACAAAGGAGATTTCTGAGGACCTCAGAAAAAGCGTTGTTGATGCTCATCAGACTGGAAAAGGTTACAAAACCATCTCTAAAGAGTTTGGACTCCACCAATCCACAGTCAGACAGATTGTGTACAAATGGAGGAAATTCAAGACCATTGTTACCCTCCCCAGGAGTGGTTGACCAACAAAGATCACTCCAAGAGCAAGGTGTGTAATAGTCGGTGAGGTCACAAAGGATCCCAGGGTAACTTCTAAGCAACTGAAGGCCTCTCTCACATTGGCTAAATGTTAATGAGTCCACCATCAGGAGAACACTGAACAACAATGGTGTGCATGGCAGGATTGCAAGGAGAAAGCCACTGCTCTCCAAAAAGAACATTGCTGCTCGTCTGCAGTTTGCTAAAGATCACGTAGACAAGCCAGAAGGCTATTGGAAAAATGTTTTGGACGGATGCGAACAAAATAGAACTTTTTGGTTTAAATGAGAAGCATTATGTTTGGCAAAAGGAAAACACTGCATTCCAGCATAAGAACCTTATCCCATCTGTGAAACATGGTGGTGGTAGTATCATGGTTTGGGCCTGTATTGCTGCATCTGGGCCAGGATGGCTTGCCGTCATTGATGGAACAATGAGTTCTGAATTATTCCAGCGAATTCTAAAGGAAAATGTCAGGACATCTGTCCATGAACTGAATCTCAAGAGAAGGTGAGTCATGCAGCAAGACAACGACCCTAAGCACACAAGTCATTCTACCAAAGAATGGTTAAAGAAGAATAAAGTTAATGTTTTGGAATGGCCAAGTCAAAGTCCTTGTTAGGGTTTTGCTGGGATTCGAACCTGGTTCGTTGGTGTGATGATCCAGCAAACCCCCACTAGGCCACCAGGGGAATGACTCAAATGCAGAGGCGTGAGGCGGAAGTAGAAAAAGTAACAAAAGGTTTATTTTTACTATGTACACTATATACAATCCAGGGCAAAACAAAAAACAAAAAGAGTATAATTCAAAAAGAAAAAGGCAAAAATGCAAAAGCTCAGAAGATCCACAAAACACAGTACAAAGGAAACTGGAGATAAACATAACAGCACAAAGACGTGACAAGAGGACTGAACTCAGGGGGTATAAATACACAAACTAATTAAGGACACAGGTGAAGATAATTAGGACAAACAGGCAATTAACAAAAAAAAACACAAAACACAGGAACAGTGGCGGCCTCTAGAGGCCAAAATAAATATGACACGAAAAGGAAATAACAGCGGCCTCTAGAGGCCAAAACAGTCCAAGTCCTAACAGGACCCCCCCCCCTCTAGGAGCGTCTCCTGACGTTCCCAGGGCGATCCGGATGGGCCGAATGGAAGTCCCGACACAGTTCTTTATCCAGGACATCCCGAGCAGGAACCCAGCAGCGCTCCTCAGGACCATAGCCCTCCCAGTCCACCAGATATTGCAACCCGCCGCGGACCCGGCGGGAGTCAAGCAGGCGATGCACAGTGAACACAGTCTGCCCCTGGAAGATGCGGGGGGGGTGGGGGGTTCCTAGGGGCAGGGGCATACGTAGACGTCAGTACAGGCCGCAACAGGGAAACATGGAAAGTGGGGTTGATCCTCAGAGTCCGGGGCAACTGGAGCCGGTAGGAGACAGGGTTCACCCTGCGCACCACCTTGAAGGGGCCAATGTAGCGAGGAGCAAGCTTGCGGTTCTCCACCCGCAGTGGAAGGTCCTTAGTGGACAGCCAAACCCGCTGCCCAGGGCGGAAAGCGTGTGCAGGTCTTCTATGGCGGTTGGCCTGAGTCTGGTTGGTTCTGGAGGTCTGTATGAGGGTCTTCCTGACCTTGCTCCAGGTCTTGCGACACCGTCTCACATATTGGTTGACCGAGGGCACCCCCGCGTCCTCCTCCTGGTCTGGGAACAGAGGTGGCTGGAACCCGAATTGGCACTGGAATGGCGACAGCTTGGTGGCCGATGACTGCAGGGTGTTGTGGGCGTACTCTGCCCATGGCAGCCAGGTGCTCCACGATGTCGGGTTATCCATAGCCAGGCCACGCAGGGTGGTTTCCAGGTCCTGGTTGAGCCTCTCCGTCTGACCATTGGACTGTGGATGAAACCCAGAGGAGAGGCTGGCAGTGGCTCCGATGACCTTGCAGAACCCGTGCCACACTCGGGAGGAGAACTGGGGCCCTCGGTCTGAGACGATGTCCTGTGGAAGACCAAAGACTCGGAAGACATGATTAAATATAAGTTTCGCTGTTTCAAGAGCAGAGGGGAGTTTGCACAGAGGTATGAAGCGGCAGGCCTTGGAGAATCTGTCAACAATGACCAAAATGACCATGTTACCTTGTGACTCAGGGAGACCCGTGATGAAGTCGACTGCCACGTGGGACCAGGGACGCCGGGGAATGGTCAGAGGATGCAGGAGACCCTGGGGACGCTGTCGTGGGTTCTTGGTTCTGGTGCAAACCTCACAGGACAGGACAAATGACCTTACTTCCTGCTCCATGTTAGGCCACCAGAAGCGTCTTTTCAGGAAGTTCAGGGTCCTCCGAGCTCCCGGGTGGGCGGTGAGAGGGGAAGAGTGACCCCACTGGAGAACCTTGGCCCGGGCTTGATGTGGGACGTACAAGAGGCCCGGTGGCCCCGTCCCAGGACCAGGGTCCTGGCGTTGGGCTCGTCGAACAGCCTCCTCAATACCCCAGCGGACAGGGGCCACAATCCGGGACACCGGGATAATAGGCCCGACTTCATTCTCCCTGTTAGTGGCAGAGAACAGCCTGGACAGTGCGTCAGGTTTGGTGTTCTTGGAGCCGGGATGGTACGAGAGGGTGAAGTCAAACCGACTGAAAAACAGGGCCCACCTAGCCTGTCGAGGGTTCAGTCTCTTGGCTTGCTGGAGGTACTCCAGGTTCTTGTGGTCAGTCCAAACCAGGAATGGATGTTGCGCTCCCTCCAGCCAGTGCCTCCACTCCTCAAGGGCCAGTTTGACCGCTAGCGGTTCTCGATCCCCCACATCGTACCGGGACTCCGCAGGACTCAGGCGGTGGGAGAAGTAAGCGCAGGGGTGCAGCTTTCCTTCCGAACATTGAGAGAGTACCGCGCCGACACCACTGTCCGAGGCGTCCACCTCCACGATGAATGGTTGGGAGGTGTCCGGGAGGACCAGAATGGGTGCCGTGCAGAAGCGGGCCTTGAGGTCTTTGAACGCCTTTTCTGTTAGGGTTTTGCTGGGATTCGAACCTGGTTCGTTGGTGTGATGATCCAGCAAACCCCCACTAGGCCACCAGGGGAATGACTCAAATGCAGAGGCGTGAGGCGGAAGTAGAAAAAGTAACAAAAGGTTTATTTTTACTATGTACACTATATACAATCCAGGGCAAAACAAAAAACAAAAACAAAGAGTATAATTCAAAAAGAAAAAGGCAAAAATGCAAAAGCTCAGAAGATCCACAAAACACAGTACAAAGGAAACTGGAGATAAACATAACAGCACAAAGACGTGACAAGAGGACTGAACTCAGGGGGTATAAATACACAAACTAATTAAGGACACAGGTGAAGATAATTAGGACAAACAGGCAATTAACAAAAAAAAACACAAAACACAGGAACAGTGGTGGCCTCTAGAGGCCAAAATAAATATGACACGAAAAGGAAATAACAGCGGCCTCTAGAGGCCAAAACAGTCCAAGTCCTAACAGTCCTGACCTTAATCCAATGGAAATGTTGTGGAAGGACCTGAAGCGAGCAGTTCATGTGAGGAAACCCAACAACATCCCAGAGTTGAAGCTGTTCTGTATGGAGGAACGGGCTAAAATTCCTCCAAGCCGGTGTGCAGGACTGATCAACAGTTACCGCAAACGTTTAGTTGCAGTTATTGCTGCACAAGGGGGTCACACCAGATACTGAAAGCAAAGGGTCACATACTTTTGCCACTCACAGATAGGTAATATTGGATAATTTTCCTCAATAAATAAATGACCAAGTAGAATATTTTTGTCTCATTTGTTTAACTGGGTTCTCTTTATCTACTTTTAGGACTTGTGTGAAAATCTGATGATGTCTTAGGTCATATTTATGCAGAAATATAGAAAATTCTAAAGGGTTCACAAACTTTCAAGCACCACTGTATACCACAAATAAGCCAGCCTATATTATTATTATTATTATTATTATTATTATTATTATTATTATTCCTACACATTCTATGGAGCAATTATAGATATCCTTTGGGTGTCTGGTGGCCATGTTTGTTTACAAATTGTCACAGTCGCTCGTTAGTGGAGAAGTTTTATGTGTAATATATTTATCTTATGGCATTTTCAATTCACTGCGACAGTTTACTGCTGGCACCACCGGTGAACAAAGAAATGCTTTTACACATGCACAGCAGAAAACTCTCTCATTGAATATTCGCATCAGCTCGAACGTGTGATGTCATGTTGTCTTGACAACCCTGCAATATCGTAAACCATATTCAATGCTTATTCTCCATTGGGTAGAGTGACGTAATACACATAGGATAAGCGATATGCGAACAATATTGCATGGTATCAAACTAAATGAATGAAACCCGCAAGACGGGACTAGAACACGTTTTCTTCCATTGATAAAGTGTTCTGTATGTATAATAATATATTATGTTAAATTTCACTTGCTTGTTTATCTTTACATGTTCTTTGCCAGTTACCAAGTCCGTTTTTAAGTCTTTTTTAATTATCACAGCCCATAATAGTAGCAATAGAGCATTATTAAAAATGTCCTTTTGTGATTAATGGTCAGAAGGTGTGCAACTTTTTTTTCTTTTATAACAGCATGGCTTGTACAGTAGTTCCAGCTGTAACCTGCTTGTTCTAATGCATTACTGTTTCTATAGTAACAGCTCAGTCATGGGGACTTGAATGGCAGATGCTTCACATAATCTAAGACTAATAATACATGGATAAAAAAAGTATGTTTAACAAAAAAAAAACATGTAATTGTTGATGTGGTGAAGGTTTTTTTTTTGTTATTATACAGTGCAGTGCAAAAGTCTTTGGCACATGTACCGTAAAGAAATGCTGTCAACCAAAAATGGCTTCAACATAATGAAATTAAATATTTCAGCATTAAAACAATACTATAAACAGAAAGTAAGCCGCAAAGACAATATTTAGTGTGAGACGACCCTTTGCTTAAAAACAAAAAACAAAAACAGTAGTCTCAGGTACAGTGAGTGCAGTTTTATAAGGAAATGAGCTGTGGGTTTTACTGAGCATCTTACAGAACCCGCCATGGTTCTTCTGGACACTTTGACTGTCACACTCGCTTCTTCATTTTGCACCAAAACCCAATAGCCTTCATTAGGTTTTCTTTTTTAATCTGAAAAGTGCTCTCTTATGTAATATGCTGCTTAGATACAAACATTTGTTGTTGTTTTTTTTCCTGTAACATTGAATTTTGTGCTGGAAAATGAACGTTTGGAACTCAAATGTTTTTGTACTGACTCGATAATATGTAGAAGTCATAAAATAGAAATCTATAACAAAGTTTGTATGAAAAAAATAGGGTGGCTAAGACTTTTGCACAAGACTGTATGTAACATTTGTTGAAGGAGTCTCAGGTGTCAGTGCTTTGTAACAGCCGTGGTGCTTTGTAAAGTTTCCCAGCACAGGAAAAGTCTTCAGGACAGAATTTTTTTTTTAAGCTTTCTGGCTTCTTGGTAAAATGACAAACTGTGTTTTTTGTTTCATTAACTCATTAGTGAAAAGGAGTTGTGGATGACACCTTATTATTGTTGTTATAACAAGTGATTACGGGATCTAATTTTTATTATAGACATTTCGCCACATTAAATGCAAATATAAACCATTAAAAGTGTGATGTATCCCTCATTAATAAATTAAAATTGTCATAATTGGCAAATTACTGCAGTATAAGTGGAATAACACACTTTGGACCATGCTGTTATATATAAAAAATGTAAAAAAATAATATGCTTTATGTGATAATGCAGCACAGCATGGCCCAATCTGCATTATTCCTTACATAATATTAGAAATATAATAAGACTAAAGCAGATTATTCTATCCACATTCACTGGATATGAGCAATCACACGCTCTGATTGGCTACTCTACGACTAGGATATCAGCTCATATACTGTGAGTAGAGAGAAAAACAAAGTTAGAGCACATCAAGTCAGATATATCACTTTGTTATCAAGTATTAACCCCCCCCCCCCCACACACACACACACACTATCTCCTGTTCCACACTCCAGCCCAGTCGGTGGTGGTAATGCAACTTTAAGTTGGTTTGCTAACTGCCAAAAAAACTCTAAAGAAGAAAAACAAAATGGCGGCGTGTGTTGCTGAACCAACCGAGGATAAAATAAAAACTCTATTCGAAAACAAAATCCCAAAAAATCCAAAAAAAGCAACAAAATATTGAATAAAAGTATTTGATGGTAAGACCGTAACATTTTTATTTTTCAAAAATTATTATATATATATCTCATCTCATTATCTCCAGCCGCTCCATCCTTCTACAGGGTCACAGGCAAGCTGGAGCCCATCCCAGCTGACCACGGGCAAAAGGCAGGGTACACCCTGGACAAGTCGCCAGGTCATCACAGGGCTGACACATAGACACAGACAACCATTCACACTCACATTCACACCTACGGTCAATTTAGAGTCACCAGTTAACCTAACCTGCATGTCTTTGGACTGTGGGGGAAACCGGAACACCCGGAGGAAACCCACGCGGACACGGGGAGAACATGCAAACTCCACACAGAAAGGCCCTTGCCGGCCCTGGGGCTCGAACCCAGGACCTTCTTGCTGTGAGGCGACAGCGCTAACCACTACACCACCGTGCCGCCCCTCTCTCTCTCTCTATATATATATATATATATAATGTCCAACAAAATCATTGTTTTGTATAAAGTTTTCATTTATCAAATTTGCTAAAAATAAAAAGAAAGCGCAACTTTATTCATCACACACTTGTGAAATTTCCTCTCTGCATTTAACCCCTCTGAAGCAGTGAACACACACATACGTGAGCAATGAGCACACACACATACCCAGAGCAGTGGGCAGCCATGCTAACAGTGGCTAGGGAGCAGTTGGGAGTTCAGTGCCTCGCTCAAGGCCGTCCCACATTAACCTAACCTGCATGTCTTTGGATTGCGGGGGAAACTGGAGCACCCAGAGGAAACCCACGTAGAACATGCAAACTCCACACAGAAAGGCCCTTGCTTTCCCAGAACCCAGAACCTTCTTGCTGTGAGGCGACCATGTGAACCACTACACCACCGATGCAGAAATGCGCCGTTTCTCAAAATCCAGTGATCGTTGATATAATAAAACAGTTATTTCATTCAATCTCATTGCACATGGCTTATAGCCAACTTGGTGCTCTGCGCTTCGTCGGCTATCAGCTCATGTATGACTCGATTTCATGGAATAGCTGTTAAATATTGTCCTTATGGCACTTACTTATACCATTCCAGAGGGCCACACAACCACACAGAATTCTTGAGGAAATTTAGGGTTTAAAAGAGAGTGATAGGGATGTCATATTAAAAATGGTTGTCAATATGGAACCTTGGGGATTTTTCAAAATTAACAACAACTTGAAACATGGGGATGATCCAAACCAATGAACCAGACTGAATGAGTTCTGAATATTTCAATTTCGATTATTCTGCATAATGACTGAAAATGTTTAGCTACACACATAAACATGCTTTCCATAAGGTTCCGCTTACACTAGTGTCCATCGCTGGCCTTTCCTTGTAGGTGAGGATTTGTTTCAAGGACGTACAAAACTGCATAGTCATGGAAACAGCTGCTGAATCTCTGCTTCACCCTGTAGCTTAGCAAGAGAAACGACCATTGTGATTCCACCGCCATTCATGTAGACGTTGAACTAAAGACTGACAGCTATGTCGGAGCTCGTCCCTGTTGTTCTCGACTTATCATTGAAGGGCTTGTCCCTTATGCCTGTGCTTCATACAGATCTGGCTGCGCAGAAGACCAGATCCAAATCCTTGGCTCACTCTCCATTGGATCCATGGCGAAACAAGATGTTAAGATGACGGATGGAGATCAGGTTGCAGCGGTGACGGACACCCCAGTCCATTGTGGTGTAGGTGCAATTAGTAATTAAGTGATCAATCTCATTAAATCATTAAATCAGTCTCATTAATTAATACCATTAATTTTGGTGCTTAATAATAAATTATCAAACAGCTAAATTATGGTATATTCCAAATTATTATGATCATTTACCATATTACACAACCTATATGCACCTTGGAATCCTTTGAGATTGAGTCACTTCAAAAATATCGTAACAGCAAATAAACACACACAGTTTCAATAATAATGGAATTTATTATAACAAAGATAAAAATGAATAATAACAGTTGAAATCTTCAGCAAACAGTGAGGTATGTATATGTGTGTGTGTGTTTGTGTGTGTGTGTTTGTGTGTGTATTAAAAGGAAATTAAACATTAAACATGAAACATGTAGTGTGTGTGTAAAGCCTTCTGGCCTACGATGAAGGAGTTAGCTTTGAATGCTGGCTAGGTGTGTGCGTGTGTGGGGAGTTGACCATGTGTTTCTAAGTAAAAACAAGGGAGTTAGCTTTGGTTGCTAAGACAAAAGAATTAGCTTGTGTTGCTAGCTAAGGCAAAGGAAGGCTAGCTAGCACGTGTTTGTGTGTGAGAGGCCTGGTGACCACGTGTTTCTAAGTAAAACAAGAGAGTTAGCTTTGGTTGCTAGCTAAGGTGTGTTATGAGGCCTATGGCCTAGCAAAAAAAGGCTAGCGTGGGATGCTAACTGAGGTGTGTTTGACCATGTGGTGAGACCTCACAGTCCCTTGGAGACAATACAGTTATCTCTGGATGCTAATGAGATAGAAGAATTAGCCATAGCAGCTAACCCACTAGCTTTATAACATTACCAAATTCACTGAAATCTTGATGAGGTCAAAATATGTGTAAATAATGAAATTAAAGTGTTAGAAAGAAAAAGGGGGCATGCAAAACCTATCTATTAAACAATTGAGAGATCAAAAATAGAACAAATGGTAGAAACACAAAATCAGTGTGCACACTTAAACAGTTCCTGATTTTAAATTCACACTAAGTAAATCAGGGGTGTCAAACCTGATCCATAAAGGGCCTTGTGGCTGCAGGTTTTCATTCCAACCATGCAGCAGCACACCTGACTTGGCTCATTCAATCAACTGAACTGTCTTCACACAGTCAAATACTTGCAGCCACACCCACCCTTGATTAAAGGGTGGGTGTGTCAGTTGATTGAATAAGCCAAATCAGGGTGCTGCTGCATGGCTGGAATGAAAACCTGCAGCCACACGGCCCTTTATGGATCAGGTTTGACACCCCTGAAGTAAATAAACTAATTCCTAAGACTAGTCTTTTGCCCAAAATGCCAAGTCTTACTTCAGTATCTCGCCCTTTTGTAGAAAGCAGAGAATTCTTGGAGAGGCTGAGTTTCACAGGAGTTTGTGAAGACTGCTGTGGGAAACAGAGAATTCTTGGTCCGACGCTTCGTAGCTCGTGGGAAGGAAAACTCTGGTCAAACAATGTGCACAGCTCTTAGTTAGAAGGGATCCAGCCGCTTCTTAACTACAAATTAAACTGCTTGGGCTGAAGTTTTGTATGTACTCATAAGGAATAACTGAAAACCGGTTGTAACTCGACTGAGTTAAAAATCACGTGATTCTGGAGTCTACTGTGATCAAGGGTAAACAAAAAGAAAAACGTGCTGAATCGTGGATCTTGCAAGAAAGAAGTCATGGTTTTGGACGGTCTGATGAGTGAGTGCCTCTTTTTATGTCTGTTCCCGTGTAGTTGCAGATGCCAAAGAGAAAGTATGGCGGATTTCCAGGTCCCTTATGGAGTCGTGGAGGATGTGACGTAGGTGATCCCGCCCAGGCGTGACGTAGGTCAACGCGGAAGCTGGTGATGGGAGTTGTAGTCCTAAAAGACAATACCGGCGGTACCTACAGTGGTTTGTCCTTGAGTGCGTCCGTGTAGCACTTTGGACTGATCGCTCTTTGTCTGGCCTCTCCCCTTTGACCTTACCACCAAGGGTGGCCCTACCAGGAGCTTAAGGTCCCAATGGCATCACTCTGAGGATCAACGGGCATGCAAGGTCCTTCACCAATAGCAAGTTGACGATCCAAGAAGGAGTTGCACTAGCTGATCTTGTATATATTTTCCTATTCTTCAAATTCCCTTTGTATTCCACAGAAAATGCAGTAAAGTTGTAGCAGATATTCTTTTGATGTCAACATGATGCCAATATATTGTATATACCTAGGAATCTTTCACATAGACCTAGGAATCTTTTATCTCTAACTATGCAGTCTGAGAATTTGGTGTGGTGTATAGGATTGAATGAATTTCTAACATTATTTTTTGGCATACTGCTTAGTTTAATATCTGCAGTGTTTTCTCATTATGAAAGCCCACTGCAAACAGTGAACCAAAAGCTTTTTGATGAGGCCAGAGGTCTTGAAGCTGTTTAGCGAAGCTTGTGTTTTCACAGCCGGTTTTGCTGCTTCTTTGACCCTTTGTGGGAAACTGCAGTGCTCTCATGTGTTGTTTTGTTCTTTTCTACATAAATTATGCTTTTTATAAAGTGAGTGAAATGGAATTTCACACCAAATAAGTTTTTTTTGTGCCTTTATTCATCAAAGTTGTGCATGGTCAAATCTGACAATAAAATGCTTATGCAAATTGGACTGACAGGTTTATTATTCATCGGTTTCACCTTTTCATCTTCATGGCATATTGTACTGAGAGTTTCATAATTCATCACTTCATTTTTTCTGCACAAAAGACATATTGTTGAAGTGGTGTAAATTTGAGTGTAACATTTTAATGAGACCGTCAATGATGGCGTAGCTCACTCCGGCCCCGTCTAGTCCAGAATGAATGATCTAAAGTGGGCCACATTGTGCAATAAATGTTGCAAGCTATATACACTGTATACAAACTATATACACCCTAGGAATACCTATCTATTTGCCAGAAAGAATCCAAAATGGTGAGGAATTGACCAAGAAGTGATTTTTGTTGAAATGCTCATTAAGGCTTAATTAGTCCATAACTTCATTAATAATTGTAATGAAGCAAATCTGGGTAGAAGCTATATGCACCCTAGGTGCTCCTACCTTCATGCCAGAAAGAATCAAAATCAGTGAAGAACTGAGGGAGAAGAAGCGATTTGTG